>NC_069505.1:230276752-230281752 GCF_027579735.1 Bombina bombina | reverse complement strand
GTGAGTAAACATCCCAGAACAACACGAGGGGACCTAGTGAATGACCTGCAGAGAGCTGGGACCAACGTAACAAAGGCTACCATCAGTAACACACTACGCCGCCAGGGACTCAGATCCTGCAGTGCCAGACGTGTCCCCCTGCTTAAGCCAGTACATGTCCGGGCCCATCTGAAGTATTCTAGAGAGCATTTGGATGATCCAGAAGTGGATTGGGAGAATGTCATATGGTCAGATGAAACCAAAGTAGAACTGTTTGGTAGAAACACAACTCGCCGTGTTTGGAGGAGAGAGAATGCTGAGTTGCAACCAAAGAACCCCATACGAACTATGAAGCATGGGGTGGCAACATCATGCTTTGGGGCTGTTTTTCTGCAAAGGGAACAGGACGACTGATCCGTGTACATGGAAGAATAAATGGGGTCATGTATCATGAGATTTTGAGTGCAAACCTCCTTCCATCAGCAAGGGCATTGAAGATGAAACGTGGCTGGGTCTTTCAGCATGACAATGATGCCAAACACACCGCCCGGGCAACGAAGGAGTGGCTTCGTAAGAAGCATTTCAAGGTCCTGGAGTGATCTCGCCAGTCTCCAGATCTCAACCCCATAGAAAACCTTTGGAGGGAGTTGAAAGTCCGTGTTGCCCAGCGACAGCCCCAAAACATCACTGCTCTAGAGGATATCTGCATGCAGGAATGGGCCAACATACCAGTAACAGTGTGTGACAACCTTGTGAAGACTTACAGAAAACGTTTGACTTCTGTCATTGCCAACAAAGGATATATAACAAAGTATTGAGATTAACTTTTGATATTGACCAAATACTTATTTTCCACCATAATTTTCAAATTAATTATTTCCAAATCAGACAATGTGATTGTCTGGATTTGTTTCCACATTTTGTCTCTCATAGTTGAGGTATACCTATGATGAAAATTACAGGCCTCTCTCATCTTCTTAAGTGGGAGAACTTGCACAATTGGTGGCTGACTAAATACTTTTTTGCCCCACTGTATATATATATATATATATATATATACTGTATATATGTGTGTGTATATATATATATATATATATATATATATATATATATACTGTATATATGTGTCTGTATATATATATATATATATATATATATGTATATATATATCTGTGTGTGCATATATATATATATATACATATATATACAGGTAGCCCTCAGTTTACGCCGGGGTTAGGTTCCAGAAGGAATGGTTGTAAATCGAAACCATTGTAAATTGAAACCCAGTTTATAATTTAAGTCAATGGGAAGTGAGGTAGATAGGTTCCAGGCCCCTCTCAAAATTGTCATAAGTAACACCTAATACATTATTTTAAAAGCTTTGGAATGAAGACTTAAATGCTAGACAGCATTATTAACCTAATAAAATAATCACACAACACAGAATATATAATTAAACTAAGTTAAATGAACAAAAACATTTGCTAAACAGCATTATAAACCTAATAAAATAATCACAAAACACAGACTTCACTTGCATTTTTCTGCAAACAGTTCTTTCTATGCATTCCAATCTGGACTGAGTTATAGACAGGAAGATCTTGTTCCTTTGAAATCTGCATGATAGCTCAGGTCTGGTTAAACTGATTAATTTCAGCTTGCTTGGCTTTGCTGTAACACAAGCGGACAGCTCCACCTACTGGCTATTTTAATAAATGCACTGCTTCTCAATGCTTTTCAATAGCAGTCACATGACTGGAAAAAAGCTTGTTATTCTGAAGAAGAATCCCTGCTTGCTTTTTCCCAGAAATACCTCATATACAAAGTTACCAATGCACAAGAGAATTCTGGGTAAGATATGCAAATTATATATGCAAATTCTCAGTTTTTTTGCTTCAAAATACTGTTTTAACACAGCTATCCTTTTAACAGGATTATTGCAGCACACCAGAAATCACTCACTAGACAGCCTGTCACTCACTATACAGCCTGGAACTCATCAGTAGGAGATAGATTTCTGGTTGCTGCATTTCAAGGTTAAACCAAAATTCATTAAAATTATGGGGGGAGATAAAAAACTGAAATTAAAATCCTCCATGCCTCAAAATTAAATCAATATAAATATTTGCATAGGAAACTAGCACATCTAGGCAAGAATCCCTGCTTGTTTTTTCCCAGAAATACCTCATATACAATGTTACCAATGCACAAGAGAATTCTGGGAAATATATGCAAATTAGATATGCAAATTCTCTGTCTTTTTGCTTCAAAATACTGTTTTAACACAGCTATCCTTTTAACAGGATTATTGCATCAAACCAGAAATCACTCACTAGACAGCCTGTTTCGTTCTCTTTGGAATATATATATGTGTGTGTGTGTGTATGTGTGTATGTGTGTATATACTGATTGTGTATATATATATATATATATATATATATATATATATATATGTATGTGTGTGTGTGTGTGTGTGTGTGTATGTATATATATATATATATTTATATATATGTGTGTGTGTGTATGTATATATATATATATATATATATATATATATATATATATATATATATATATATGTATGTGTGTGTGTGTGTGTGTGTGTGTGTATATATATATATAAATGACATACATTACTGTCACTTTAAAGAAAGGGAAATTTGCACACAAAAACGTTTTAGAGAGAACAAAGTTCCTCTCATGTTTATTAGCTGCAACTTGCAGGTGTCAGAATTGGATATCATTTACAAGGATAAAAGTGATATATGTGACATACAAATAAGCAAACAGTATGAAAACAAAACAAACATATATACAAAAGAAATTGGAGCAAATTCAGGAGGATACTAACTCCCAGGGTAGAGAGGCTAATACGGTAAATATGTATACAAATGATAGCAAACAAACTTCTGCTAATTAAGCTAGCCAGCTAACTACCGTAAACAGACCAAACATGGGGGTACCTCCCAAAAGCGTCCACCTTTGTGCTACTCCAGAGAGAACTGTATAATGGAGGCTGGTAAACAGTTAGTAGAAAAATGACTGCGTCATGCCATAAAGCTGTACAAACAAACTGCCCTCAAGCTCCTCTCCTTGGAGCTTCCAAAGCTCATAGCAGTGATGTCACAGTAAGGGTGTGTCAGCAGCCATACACACCTCTCCTCCAATTGGTGGAATCTCGATCTCTCTGCACAAATCACAACAGAGCCCATCCTGGCTCAAACAATTGTGATACAAGAGACTGTAAATTAGTGCAAGCACATAGGTAGATCGTCAAGCTGAGAGCAAAGCATGGCTATCTCAACTCTTGCAGTGTACTCCGTTTAATACACACTTGCTTGGCGGGGTAAAACCGGACACATTTCTCAGGTCACTCCTGGATATCCTGAAGACTCCTCCCACCAGCTTCACAGGACACTGCAAATTCACAGACCTCACACGATGCAAAGTCAAATGTCCCAATTTTCAATGAGAATAATGAACACAGATGTTAGCAGTGTCCACATACAAGCAACACATTCAGTGTCCAGGTAAACACACTTGGTGCCAACGTCATGAGTGTTTCACCCCCACAAATCTCATATGTGTCAGGGGCTTCCTCAGGGCATGATTAGTAACTCAGAACCATCTCCTTTTAAAACACCTGTCTGTGCTCAGGTGATCCACCTTTTAATTACTTAAAGTGAACTTGCATATCATGCTGCAACTTATACATACATGCAAAGAACAAAGTTATACCCAGGTTAAACACATACTATAAACAGATAGCTTAAGTAATAGCAACATTATTCCTAGTGCACATTAACACAGCTATATGTCTATCAACTGCTGACGCATACATCACAAAGTGATATGGCACTCACTCTCATAAATTCAAAGTGTTAGAAAGGAAAGATACTTATATTATTTAAGAAAAGTTTTATGTAACTAACTTATGGAATATATAACATAGGTTGAACTAGCTGGATTTGAACTCACAACCTTTGGCTTGGGAGGCAGTTAACCTAACTACTGGGCCACAGCAACCTCAAAGGAACAGTAGGGAACGTGTCTCAGATTAAAAGATGTTAACACATTATAAAAAAACAAGCATATTCACACCTTACATTAAGGCCAGAAGGGAATTTAGTCCCCAGCCTAAAAATCCATTTAGCTTCTTTTTGAAGCAGAACTTTATTATTATCACCACCTCTCCCAGAAGAAATGCCATTAACAATAATTACAAAAGTAAGGGAGTGCACATCAGCATTATGTGCAAGCGCAAAATGTTTTGCCACATTAGTGTCCCTTAATTTTATAATGTCGTCTCTATGTTCTTGTACCCGGTCCTTCATGGACCTTTTGGTTTTACCAACATAAAAGACCGGGCACGAACACCATAGGAGATAAATTACCCCTGTAGAATTACAGTTGAAAAAGTATCTGATGTCATAGTGTTTTACACCATCTACAGAAAAGGTTTTGGTACTATCCATATGGGTACACTAAACACAATGGTCGCAAGGAAAGCTTCCCTTAATTCTTTTATTTTTACGAAGCCAATCAGAACTTGATGACCCTTTGATGAATTGGCTTTTCATCAACTTATCTTTTAAACTGAAAGCCTTTCTTGCAGCCATTGAGGGTACCCTACCTACTGCTTCACCTACTTTCTCATCCATTAACAAAAGATACCAATTTTTCTTAATAATTGACCTAATGTCCTCCCATTGTTTGTTATATCTGGTAATAAACCTTATGCTGTTGGACATCGGTCTCTCTTTCTTTTTATAGAGGATATCATCTCTTGACTGCTTTCTTGCTTTCCATAAGGCTTTTTTTATGCAATTTTTAGAATAGCCTCTTTTCAAGAAACGTTTCCTCATCAAAGAGGCATGATAGTCAAAGCTCTTAAGGGAGGAACAATTCCTTTTCAGGCGCAGAAACTGGCCATAGGGAACACCTTTTTTAAGGTGGTCCATATGTCCACTGTCCGCGTGTAGTACGCTATTCGTTGCAGTGAGCTTCCTAAAATTTTCAGT
>NC_069505.1:229809252-229914252 GCF_027579735.1 Bombina bombina | reverse complement strand
AGAAACACACAAAGTCCCCCCTAAGAGTAAACCCCCCACCCACCAAACCTTCCAAAATAAAAGAACTTAACACTAAAAAACCTAAACTACCCATTGCCCTGAAAAGGGCATTTGTTTGGGTTTAAAAGGTCATTAAGCTCTTTTACTGCCCATCCCTAATTTAAATAAAACAACCCCCCCCCCCAGAAACCCTTAAAAAACCTATGTCTAACCCCCAGGTTGGTACTCATCATTCCTGAAGTCCGACGGAGAAGGTCCTGTTCCAGGCGGTGAAGTCTTCTTCCAAGCAGCGACCTCTTCTTTCTTCTTCCAGGAACAATCTGGTGCAGAGCAGAGGGCAGAGCTAAAGACCGATGACCACAGAGTTGAAGACCGGGGACCCTGGAGCTGAAGACCGGCGACACTGGAACTGAAGACCGGCGACCGCGGAGCCATGGAGCGTGGAGGATCCTCTTCGTACAATTGCCGCCGTACACTGCATAGTGAATTCAAGGTACGCGATTAAAGATGGCGTCCCTTGAATTCCTATTAAATAGCCAATAGAATTTAAGTAGCTCTCATCCTATTGGCTGATTTAAACAGCCAATAGGATTTCAGTAGCTCTCATCCTATTGGCTGATTTGAATTTGAAGAATCAAATCAGCCAATAGAAATTCAAGGGACGCCATCTTTAATCGCGTACAGAGATCATACGAAGTGGATCCTCCACACTCCATGGCTCCGCGGTCGCCGGTCTTCAGTTCCAGGGTCTTCAGTCTTCAGCTCCGCTCTGCACAGGATGTTCCTGGAAGAAGAAGAGGTCGCATTTGGAAGAAGACTTCACTGCCTGGAACAGGACCTTCTCCGCCGGACTTCAGGAACGGTGAGTAGCAACCTGGGGATTAGATTTAGGATTTTTTAAGTTTTTTGGGGGGGGTTTGTTTTATTTAGATTAGGGATGGGCAGTAAAAGAGCTAAATGCCCTTTTAAGGGCAATGCCCAAACAAATGCCCTTTTCAGGGCAATGGGTAGTTGAGGTTTTTTAGTGTTAGGTTCTTTTATTTCAGGGGGTTTGGGGCGTTTACTGTTTGGTGAGGCTTTGTGTATTTTTTGTAAAAGAGCTGATTATCTTGGGGCAATGCCCTGCAAAAAGCACTTTTAAGGGCTACTGGTAATTTATTCTTAGAGTAGGGGGTGTTTTTATTTTTGGGGGGCTTTTTTATTTTCGTAGGGATTAGGTTTAATTTTGTTAAATTTGGTAATTTGAGTTTTTTATTTTCTGTAATGTTAGCCTTTTTTTTTATTTTTGTAAACTTAGGTTTTTTTTTGTTTTTTTGTAACTTTACAATGTATTAGTTTAGGTAATTTGGGTTAATTTAAGGGAATGTTAGGTTAGGGGGTGTTAGCTTAGGGTACGTAGTTATTTAAATAGTTATTTGCGTTGTGGGTTTTGGCAGTTTAAGGGGTTAATAAGTTAATTAGGTTTATTGCAATGTGGGAGATTTGCGGTTTAGGGGTTAAAAGGGTAATTAGGTTTATTGCGATGTGGGGGTTTTGCTGTTTAGAGGTTAATAGGGTAATTAGGTGTATTCCGATGTGGGTGGTTGATGGTTAAGTGATTAAGGGGTTAATTACTTTATTATTTAGCGATGTGGGGGTTTGCGGTGTATGGGTTAATACTTCGTGTAGGAGGGGTTTTTTTTGTTATATTTCGTGCGGGCGGTGTTTTTTTTTTTAATACTTGATGCGGGCGGTTAGTTTTTTTTTTTTTTTTTTAATACTTGATGCGGGCGGTTAGTTGTTGCTTTTGTAATGCCAAAATAGAAAAAGATAGGCAGGCACTAGTACTCGGGTGTAAAGTACAAAAAATTATTCTATTTACATCCAGTAAAAAAGAAACAAATATTATGAAGCAATAAACACCAGAATATGAGCAGACATACAGACAGTCAAAGAGGGACAAACGGCCTAGCGTGTTTTGCGCCCCCTAGTGGCGCTTAATCATAGGCCTATGATTAAGCGCCACTAGGGGGCGCAAAACGCGTTAGGCTGTTTGTCCCTCTTTGACTGTCTGTCTGTCTGCTCATATTCTGGTGTTTATTGCTTCCTAATAATTTTTTCTTTTTTACTGGATGCTAATAAAATATTTTTTTGTACTTTACACCCCGAGTAGTGCCTGCCTATCTTTTTCTATTTTGGCATTTGTATTTGGGGCTGATCTCCCTGGCTACGGCACTCCAGTATAGCCAGCCTTCTATTGGATGACCTTTTACCTCCTTGTGTGTTCCGGTTCCGGATTAGTGCAGCCGCACACAGTGGCTTTTCTCCTGCAGTTGCTTTTGTAATGCTCTGTTTGCTTGCGCTGCATCCCGGTGGATTCCCGAAAATGGCAGGGTAGTGAAAGAATCCACCTTCGGGGGATTCTTTCACCACCCTGCGATTTTCAGAATTTGGATGCAGCTTCGCTGCATCCAGGTGAATTATTTTGTCCTTGCACTGCCAACATTCCATTGAGGATGCGTGCGCAACTGCCATTGGCGACGGACATTACAAATGCAATTTCTAGTGCTGCGGAATCTGTTGGCGCTCTACAAATAACCTATAATAATAATAATAATATAGATAAAGATATTTTTTATGTAAAATGTTTATAAGTGAGTGTAATAATTCATTTTAATATGTTTTACACGTGTTTTGTGTAACTTTTACACTTTTCTTCAGGTCTCAGGTCACGCTAATTCTTCTATATTTGGGCTTTTTTCTAGCAGAAGACAAAACTTTCAACTGGTAATATGAGCACAATTTAACAGTCGCAATATCTATTAAACGCAATGAATGCACTAGATCGATGTCAGTCTAAACCTTCTATGGTAAATCTGCTTTACTATGGAATTGTAATATCAATTTGCTTGGGCCAGTGATATTGATATTGCGTTCCACACTAGCATTAGCTGCCACTTGTTATTTGGACCAATGTATTTTGCTGAGTACAACTACAAAAGAATGGTTACCTACTTACTATGTTAATATTTTGTCCTGAGCCTGCAGCTATTTTCAGTATATTTCCCCTATTGTAATTCCATAAAAGTGTCTGATGCTGAAGCTCCCCCTCTTAATACTGGGTGCTGCCATCTTGGAGCTAAGATATTCTACCCCCTGTGACAGAATAGCTTGTACACTCATAGATCAGTGACGTTGGCAGCTGTATCATGTGCTTGGAGATAGCATGCATGATACAGTGGGGTAGATGTATCAAGCAGCGGATGCTGCAATCTACCCCCAAAGTTTCAGGTCCACCTGAAACTTAAGTTAAGAAGCAGCGGTCGTAAGACCACTGCTCCTTAACTTATCTGCCACCTCTGAGGTGGCGGAGAGCAATCATCACGACCGTATACGAATGGAATGATTGACACCCCCTGCTAGCGGCCGATTGGCCACGAATGTGCAGGGGGCGGCATTGCACAAGCAGTTCACCAGAAATGCTTGTGCAATGTTAACTGCCGACAGCGTATGCTGGCGGCATGTTGCGATGTCCGTCCGAATATGATAAATCTACCCCAGTGTGTGAGCTTTACATTTTTGTATTTTTCTACACGGTTTCAAAGCTACACAAAATGTATTAAAAACAAAGACTAAGCAATAATGAGTAATGCAAACATGTAAAGTTCCTGCTTTTGCACCTTAACCTGAAGCACATTATGAAGAGGTAAAAAGTCGACAACCTCATTGCTCTGTCTAGTATTTCAGTAGCGCTTCCAGTAAAATATATACAAAAATACCAGACACTTTTTTTTTAAGTTTGTAAGGTGATTGCTATATTTTAAAAACTTCCTAGCACATCTATGCATTACAGACAGACATCTAACTTCCAAGCAAGATACAAAAACACCAAGCACTTCCCACCCAGCCCTCCCCTCCACCCCCACCCTTCATTTACTCATTTATATAACCAGTCCTTCAATTGATATGAGGTGCAAGTAGCACTTCACCTGACTCATGAAAAGAAGCACCACTATTTTCTCTGGCAAAACTTCTCTGTTAACTTTATGAATGTAATGTGCCTCTGTATAGCTCGGCGTAAAATGTTGGCGCTTTATAAATAAACGTTATTAATAATAATAATAATAATAAAAATAAAATATGGCCCAGAAAAAAGCGACATTGCACGTTAGACTGCATGTGTTACTGGAATTGAAATATGTACTTCCCTCTGTCTTGAAACATAAAAGAAAATCAAACTTCTATGAGTAAATCCATAGAAACTAATTAGGTTGAGATCTACAAATATTGGTCTTATTGATTGCAGCACACAATTAGTTTGGGGGAATTTGGCTTTATGAAGAATATTTCTCAGTTGCGTGATACCTGTAAATAAGACACTGACCACTCACTATATTATGTGAGGTATCTTCTTCAGTTGTATTTTTAGAAGTGATCATTTGCTGAATCTACTTTTTATGATGAGGCCTCAGTAAGGCTTCCTGACTAAACAGATAAAGTTTCTTCTCATTACTGAACAGATGCTATATAGATTGGTTAAATGCTGTAAGCCCTCTCTCTGCTTAGTACAGTTGACTTCAGTTAAAGGGAATGTAATTTAACTTACAAGCCTAAAAAGGACATTAAAGAGACATGAAACCAAAATTTTTAATTTCTTAATACAGATAAAGCATAACATTTTAAACAATTTTCCAATTTACTTCTATTATCTAATTTGCTTTATTAACTTGGTATCTTTTGTTGAAAAGCATATCTAGATCGGCTAAGGAGCTTGGAACTAGCTGCTGATTGGTGGCTGAACTTGTATGCCCATTTTTATTGGTTTACAAATGTGTCCAGCTTGGTCCCAGGGGGCCTATTTATTAATGTGCGAGCGGACATGATCCGATATTGCAGATCATGTTTGCCGCACATCGATAAATGCCGACAGCATACGCTGTCGGCATTTATCATTGCACCAGCAGTTCTTGAAGGCTCGCCAGAAACACGGGGCATCGATAAATATGCCCCCAGGAGTGCATTGTTGCTTCTTGAATAAAAGATATTGCTATCACATATACGGCGCTGCATATAAATGCGGCGCGTATATGTCACCCTTCGCAAGTCAGTATCACATATTCAGTGCAAGGACTTACGTGGCAAAAATGAAGAAATTTTACTCCATTTTCACTTCGCCACACATAGGCAGGCGCAGCAAGCCTTGAGCTGAATATGTGAGCACCGTAACTCCTGTAACTCCCTGAAAATATTAACTAACACCTTACACATGCGCAATATCTACCTGTCAACCGCCACCCCCCGACCGCAATAACTATTAAAATATATTAACCCCTAATCCGTCAACCCCCACATCCCAATATAACTAATAAAGGGATTAACCCCTAATCCGTTATCCCCCACAATGCAAATATATCTAATTAAGATATTAATCCCTAATCCGCCATTCACTTACATCGCAATATACTTAATAAAAGTATTAACCCCTAAAGCCGCCAACCTTAACATCGCAAATCTATCTAATAAATCTATTAACCCCTAATCCGCCATCCCCCCACAACACATTAAACCTAATTACATTATTAACACTTAAACTGCCAACCCCCCACATCGCAATTAACCTAATTAAGCTTATTAACTCCTAAACCGCCAACCCCCCACAACGCAAATAACAGACATCTAGATTACGAGTTTTGTGTTGCTGCTTTTAACGCTGAAAAAATGGCAATTTCAGCGTAAAAACAGTAGCGCAGTATTGGGAGTTGTGAAGCCTGGATGAAGACCTCGCAGCCTGGGTAGAGATAGATGTCCAGACTTCAGAAACCGTGAGTAGATCTTCTGGGGTTAGTGCTAGGGTTTTCTTTAATTCTTTTGGGTGTTTATTTTTTTTTAGATTAGGGATGGGCACATGAAAAAGAGCTAAATGCCCTTTTAAGGGCAATGCAAAAGAGCTAAATGCCCTTTTAAGGGCAATGCCCATACAAATGCCCCTTTAGGGGCAATGGGTAGCTTAGGTTTTTTTTAGAGTTAGGTTTTTTATTTTGGGCGGTTGCTTGGGTGGTGGGTTTTACTGTTGGTGGGAATTTGTATTTTTTTACAGGTAAAAGAGCTGATTTATTTAGGGCAATGCCCTACAAAAGCCCATTTTATGGGCTATTGGTAGTTTATTGGAGGCTAGGGGGTGTTTTTATTTTGGGGGGCTTTTTATTTTTATAGGGCTATTAGATTAGGTGTAATTGTTTTTATTTTTGATAATTTTGTTTATTTTTTTTGTAATCTTAGTGCTTTTTATTTCTCGTGATTTTAGTGTTTATTATTTTTGGTAAACTTAGCTTTCTTACATTTTTCATAGGATTTGTTTTTTTTAGTTGTAATTAAGAATTTATTTTTTTTTCATAGTGTTAGGTTTTTTTAAATTTGTAATTTAGATATTTTAATTTGTAGTTTTTTATTTTATTATATTAGTAAGGTTAGGTTAATTTATAGTTTAATGTTAGGTTTATTTTCATTTCACAGGTAAGTTTTTATTTATTTAAATAGTTATTTTGTCATTTTAATTTAAAGTTAGGGGGTTGTTAAGTTTAGGGGTTAATAGTTTAATTTAGTGTTTTGCGATGTGGGGGGCTGGTGGTTTATGGTTAATAGGTTTATTTAGTGGCAGAGATGTGGGAGGCCAGAGGTTTAGGGGTTAATAACTTTATTTAGTGGCGGCGATGTCGGGGAGCGTCAGAATAGGTGTTAATACCTTTATTATAGTGGCAGCGATGTCGGGGTGTTGGGGAATTGGCGTTAATAACTTTATTATAGTGGCGGTGATGTCGGGGAGCACCGGAATAGAGGTTAATAAATTTATTTTAGTGGCAGCGATGTCGGGGAGCGGCGGAATAGGGGTTAATAACTTTTAATAGTGGCGGCGATGTCGGGAGCCGCAGATTAGGGTTAATAACTTTTATTAGTGTTGGTGATGTTGGGGGCACCGGATTAGGGGTATTTAGACTTGGGGTTTATGTTAGGGTGTTAGGTTTAAACTTAACTTTTTTCCCCATAGACATCAATGGGGCTGTGATACAGAGAATTTTCATTCCGCACTTCAGGTGTTTTTTTTCTAACACTCTCTTTCCATTGATGTCTATGGGGGAAAGCGTGCATGAGCACGTCAAAACAGCCCTTGGATTTTGTGCGGTATGGAGCTTAATGCCACCATATCGCAAGCACAAGGAGACTTTTCAGAAACACGTAATGGCAGCAATATGGGGGGTGAAATAACACAACTTTTGCTGCGTTCGTTTCGCACCCTGTTTATCGCAAAACTCGCAATCTAGGTGTAATTAAATTACTAAACCCCCTAACCTAACACCCCCTAAATTAACCCCAATGACCTAAAATTAAAAAATTCTAGATTACAATGAAATAAAAAACCTAACATTACTTTAAAAATAAAAAATAAAAAATTTAAATTAATCTGAAATTACAAAACATAAAAAGTCTAACATTACAGAAAATAAAAAACTAATCAGCCAATAGGATTTCAGTAGCTCCTATTGACTGATTTGAAAATTTAAGCCAAAAGGAATGCAAGGTACCCCATATTAAAACGGGTACCTTGAATTCAATCCTCAGTGTGTGGTTGTGATCGTACGAAGAAGATGTCCACACCGATCTTGTTCCGCGGTCACCTCCGCTATGCGACGGCTTGGTCCTGGATGAAGATGGAAGAGGTTGCCGTGCTGGCAGAAGATGTCACCACCTCCAAGAAGACTTCACTGCCGCCTGGAAGAAGACCTCCGCCGGACTTCAGGAATGGTGAGTACCTATTTGGGGGTTAGATTTAGGATTTTTTATAAAAAAATAATTATTAGGGCTTTTATTGGGCTTTGTAAAAGAGCTGAATGGGTAGTTTAGGTTTTTTTAGTGTTAGTTTTTTTATTTGGGGGGTTTGGTGGGTAGGGGGGACTTAGTTTTTTTAATGCAAAAGAGCTGTTTATCTTAGGGCAATGCCCTACAAAAGGTCCTATTAAGGGTTATTGGTAGTTTAGTTTAGATTAGGGGTTTTTTTTTGGGGGGGGGGGGGCTTTTTTATTTTCATAGGGATTAAGTTTAGATATTTTTTTTATAATTTGGTTTATTATTTTCTGTAATGTTAGACTTTTTTATTTTTTGTAATTTTAGATTAATTTAAACTTAGTTTTTTTATTTTTAAAGTAATGTTAGGTTTTTAATTTTAGGTAATTGGGGTTAATTTAGGGGGTGTTAGGTTAGGGGATTTAGTAATTTAATTACGGCCAGATAACGAGTTTTGCTTTATGAGTGGCTCGGTACTAAATTGCAAGTTATTTCCACCGCTCAGCTTTAATAGCGCTGCATTTACAGGTTTTCCAAAAACCTGCGTTAGAGGGTAATATGGTTGCATTGAGCTCCATACAGTACACAAATACCAGCGCTGCTTTAAACTGGTTTTACGTGCTCGTGCACGATTTCCCCATAGACATCAATGGGGAGAGCCGGCTAAAAAAAAAGCCTAACACTTGCAATAAAGGAGCGTAAAGCTCCGTAACGCAGCCCCATTGATTCCTATAGGGAAATAAAATGTATGTTTACACCTAACACCCTAACATAAACCTTGAGTCTAAACACCCCTAATCTGCCACCCCCGACATCGCCAACACCTACATTACACTTATTAACCCCTAATCTGCCGCCCCCGACATCACCGCCACCTACCTACACTTATTGACCCCTAATCTGCTGCCCCCAATGTTCTTGGTACCTACATTACACTTATTAACCCCTAATCTGCCGCCCCCAATGTCGCCGCAACCTACATAAATTTATTAACCCCTAATCTGCCGCCCCAACGTCGCCTCCGCCACTATACTAAAGTTATTAACTCCTAAAGCTCTGGCCTCCCACATCACTAACACTAAATAAAGATATTAACCCCTAAACCTAACCCTAAGTCTAACCCTAACACCCCTAACTTTAATATAATTAAAATAAATCTAAATAAAAATTACTATCATTAACTAAATAATTCCTATTTAAAACTAAATACTTACCTGTAAAATAAACTCTAAGCTTGCTACAATATAACTAATAGTTACATTGTAGCTATCTTAGGTTTTATTTTTATTTCACAGCTAAGTTTGTATTTATTTTAAACTAGGTAGAATAGCTACTAAATAGTTATTAACTATTTACTAACTACCTAGTTAAAATAAATACAAATTTACCTGTAAAATAAAACCTAACCTGCCTTACACTAACACCTAACATTACACTACAATTAAATAAATTACATTATTTAAATACAATTAACTCAATTACAAAAAATAAATACTAAATTACACAAAATAAAAAATAAATGATCAAATATTTAAACTAATTACACCTAATCTAATAGCCCTATCAAAATAAAAAAGCCCCCCCCCCCCCAAAAAAAAACAAACCCTAGCCTACAATAAACTGCCAATAGCCCTTAAAAGGGCCTTTTGCGGGGCATTACCCCAAAGAAATCAGCTCTTTTACCTGTAAAAAAAAAATACAAACAACCCCCCCAACAGTAAAACCCACCACCCACACAACCAACCCCCCAAATAAAATACTATCTAAAAAAACCTAAGCTCCCCATTGCCCTGAAAAGGACATTTGGATGGGCATTGCCCTTAAAAGGGCTTTTAGCTCTTTTTCTTTGCCCAAACCCCTAATCTAAAAATAAAACCCACCCAATACCCACCCCCAATCAGCCAATAGAATGCAAGCTCAATACTATTGCCTGATTGGATCAGCCAATAGGATTGAAGCTCAATCCTATTGGCTGATTGCTTCAGCCAATAGGATTTTTTCATCTTTAATTCCGATTGGCTGATAGAATTCTATTAGCCAATCGGAATTCAAGGGACGCCATCTTCGATGACGTCATTTAAAGGAACCTTCAGTGTACGGCTGGGACTGTATGAAGAGGATGTTCCGCGCCGGATGTCTTGAAGATGGAACCACTCCACGTCGGAAGGATGAAGATAGAAGATGTTGTCTGGATGAAGACTTCTGCCCGCCTGGAGGATGACTTCTTGCCGCTTGGATGAAGATTTCTCCCGACTGTAAGTAGATCTTTGGGGGTTAGTGTTAGGTTTTTTTAAAGGGTTTATTGGGTGGGTTTTATTTTTAGATTAGTGGTTTGGGCAAAGAAAAAGAGCTAAATGCCCTTTTAAGGGCAATGCCCATCCAAATGCCCTTTTCAGGGCAATGGGGAGCTTAGGTTTTTAAGATAGGATTTTATTTGGGGGGTTTGGTTGTGTAGGTGGTAGGTTTTACTGTTGGGGGGTTGTTTGTATTTTTTTTACAGGTAAAAGAGCTGATTTCTTTGGGGCAATGCCCCACAAAAGGCCCTTTTTAGGGCTATTGGCAGTTTAGTTTAGGCTAGGGTTTTTTATTTTGGGGGGCTTTTTTATTTTGATAGGGCTATTAGATTAGGTGTAATTAGTTTAAATATTTCATAATTTCTTTTTTATTTTGTGTAATTTAGTTAATTGTATTTAATTAATGTAATTTATTTAATTGTAGTGTAATATTAGGTGTTAGTGTAAGACAGGTTAGATTTTATTTTACAGGTAAATTTGTATTTTTTTTTTTTTTTTTTTTTATTTTTTTTTTGAAACTGACTGCTATTATTTAACACAGTCAAAAAACTGTTGTTTTTTTTTTTTTTTTTTAATATTTTTATTGAGGAGTTGCGCAATACAGAAATAAGATCTTCATAAGAATATACATTTAACAGTAATCATACAAGTTTATAACATGAAACATATTTGTTGTATATCTTCATTAACATTTCCTCATTTTAGTCCCAGATATTAAAATTGTGGGTCACATGTAGATCCCAAGAAATATTATACTATAGGGATATAGGGATTTTTAATTATTAGGAGCTATAACTAAGTCATCCAGTACTTTACAGGGTATAAGCTTTATATTTAGTGTTGAATAGAGAGATGCACGACATATGCTATGCTAAGGAGGTTATGGTAAAGAAAATAAATAAAAAATAAACAAAGAAATCCTTGAACCGTTTGTTTTAAATGAACATGCCCAGACAGTGTTAGTGGGACTGAATACTACACAGGATAATGCTATGTATGAAGATAGTTTCTACTGTGTGAAAATATATTTCCCCTAAGAATATTTTAGACGTTCTCCTGAGCCTACTTCTTTTTGTTAAAAGCAAAGTGATTCTCATTAGCATCGCCCCCATGGCCTCGGCCGCTGACCACTAGGGAGAAGTTGGCAATAGGTCTCACTTTGAGATAGGGGTAATAATACCATATCTTACTGTGCATTAGTATTAACTTAAATGCCCTCCGGGGGTCCACCACCTCCCCCCCAGAAAAAGCACACATATACATATCAATTGCACTGTGTTAACCTTAATGTCTCCACCACGAATAGCATCGGGAATATAACAGTAAGGGGCAGACGTGTCATACAATATTGTAATGTGAATAAGTGGAAATTGGTACTGCCTGGTAGCTGATATTGTAGTATGATTTTAAGCTTTTAAATATGTTCATGCAGACTACTGGAACCATATATGCAAAACTATAAATAAAATAATGAACTAGAGATATACAGTTTGGTCATCTGTCTTAGAAGTAGCGTGATAGTGATATAGTTATGTGTTTTTAAACAAATTCTCTCAAACCATAAGAGACTAACTTATTAACAGTGTAAAATAGGCACTCTCATTGACATCTGAAAATGCAGCTAATCAATGTCACTCGTAAATCAGCCTACTAAACATTGCTCTTAATATCAGGATACCTTGAAAATATAGCTTTAGAAGTAGCTGGTGAGTAGTCCATACCCCAGGTTGCGTGAGAGTCTAACCTTGAATTAGCTGTAAAACTTTTGCCCTGTGATTGTAAATAGCTTCTGATCAAAGGGAACGTTCCTTCCAGAGAGGGCACCTACAGACTATCCTACCCCTGATCTAAAGATATAGCCATTGTTGGGCACATAGAAATAAGTCCCATCTATCAAGATTGAGCGACAGTGAGGCTTGTGTAGTGGATTAAACAAAAGGGATCGTTCCGCTATCCACCATGTTGTCGCTGAAGCGCCGCTAGTCAGAAAGTTTTCCAGGCCCAGTGAGTACAGCTCCTTCTTAACCGAGTCCGGTCTCCACTTTTCTGTGAGCTGCGACACCCTTCCTCCTATAAGCCATGATGCCGGTTCTCCCGATGAGGGTCCCCCCTGAAAGGTAGTCTCCCTGGTATATTTTTTGAGCCGAGAGCCCTTAGCTTTCTTTATGTGAGGTGTCATGGTGTCCCTCTGTGCTGCTTGCGGGCCGCTTTCGGAGTGCACTGCATCTGTTGATTCAGTCGGGGTTGGGAGCACCCTTTGTATCAAATAATCATAAGGGGCTTTAGCCATCAGCTTTTGCATAAGATATTCTAATCTTTCTAGGTGTGGGTCAGGGTGCTGCATGAAATACTCTCCCGCCATTTTAGATGTCGACTGGATGTGTATCCACTGTAATGATGTCTAAATTTTTCTCCTTTATGAATATAGAAGCCTTATTGCGTATTGAAAAAGTCAGTAAGGCAGACAACTGCTGCCAGCACTGTTGACCCGATAGAACCGGGGGGGGTCGTTACCTATAAATAGGCCGCCGCCTTAGGTCTTGATCTGCCGAACTGTAGCTCCGATATCATTAAAACAGGAATCAAGCTTTTTGAGATATCCACTGTATCTCCTGTGACTGTTATGTGCTGAATTATAAACTTGATTTGGCTGTTAGATGCTCTTTAATCGGCGGATTGTTGAGGTATCTTTCAGAGCTCTCAGTAGATGCGTCCTATCTGGTACGCTGCTCGGACACGCCCCCAAAAATTTGTATTTATTTTAACTAGGTAGTTAGTAAATAGTTAATAACTACTAACTAATCTACTTAGTTAAAATAAATTCAAACTTAGCTGTGAAATTAAAAATAAAACCTAAGATAGCTACAATGTAACTATTAGTTATATTGTAGCTAGCTTAGGGTTTATTTTACAGGTAAGTATTTAGTTTTAAATAGGAATTATTTAGTTAATTATAGTAATTTTTATTTAGATTTATTTTAATTATATTAAAGTTAGGGGTGTTAGGGTTAGGCTTAGGGTTAGGTTTAGAGGTTAATAACTTTAATATAGTGGCGGCGGTGACGTTGGGGGCGGCAGATTAGGGGTTAATAATATTTAACTAGTGTTTGCGATGCAGGAGTGCAGCGGTTTAGGGATTAATATGTTTATTATAGTGACGGCGATGTCCGGAGCGGCAGATTAGGGGTTAATCTTTTTATTAAAGTGTTTGCGATGCGGGAGGGCCTCGGTTTAGGGGTTAATAGGTAGTTTATGGGTGTTAGTGTACTTTGTAACACTTTAGTTATAAGTTTTATGCTACAGCTTTGTAGTGCAAAACCCATAACTACTGACTTTAGATGGCGGTACGGATCTTGACGCTATAGGCTGTACCGCTCACTTTTTGGCCTCCCAGGCAAAACTCGTAATACCGGTGCTATGGAAGTCCCATTGAAAAAGGACTTTTTGAAAGGTGCGGTAGTTACGTTGCGTTACGGCTAAAAAAGTGTGCGGTACAGCTATACCTACAAGACTCGTAATAGCATCGGTAGGGAAAAAGCAGCATTATGAGCCATAACACAAAACTCGTAATCTAGCTGTCTGTTATTTGCGTTGTGGGGGGTTGGCGTTTTAGGAGTTAGATTTATTTGGTTAATTGCATTGTAGGGGTTTTGCGGTTTAGGGGTTAATATGTTTATAAGATACTTTGCGATGTGGGGGTTGGCGGATTAGGGATTAATATGTTTATAAAATACTTTGCAATTTGGGCGTTGGCAGATTAGGGGTTAATAGGTAGATTGCGATGTGGAGGTTTGGCGGATTAGGGGTTAATATGTTTCTAAGATACTTTGCGATGTGGGGGTTGGCGGATTAGGGGTTAATATTTTTATTAAGTAGATTGTGATGTGGGTGAATGGCGGATTAGGGGTTAATATATTTATTAGGTATATTGCGTTGTGGGAGATGGCGGATATAGGGGTTTTGACGTGTAGGTTTTATTTTTGGGAGGCGTGTTAGACTTTTACAGGAGATTTTACTTTTTTGTTGGTTTTTTATGCACAGGCAGTTTCTAAACTGCAGTAAGTCATTGGCAACTCCAGAAATGTGTATTTACGCACATTTCTGGACATTGATGGTTTATCCGATTTACTGCAGTTTATGAACTGCCGGCGTGGTTAATGTGATTCCCCAATGTGCGAGGTGAATTTACAGAGATGCGGGTTTCAGCAGTTAAGCTGAAGCCTGCGCCGCATATGCAATCTCGCCCATATGCTCCCTTTATATTAATCAATTACGAGTATTTCTAAATTAATTTGTGCACTGCTCTAAGCAATCTCTTTATAGTATGTAGCTTGTTCATGTAACTTTGCAGCATACTTATTTTACCATATACTGTTTAAGAGCAATATCAGTGAACTGAGAAACTTTAAAATACCATGGTAATAGCAATCGTCCTCATATCTCCCAACATTTGTCCGATGTCTTCAGGGACTAATGCTGAGACTGAGTGTACCAAGTGGGTGGTGCCACAATGTTGGGCAGACTAGGGGTGGATTAATGGTGTGTTATGGGATGGGTAAGGTGATTTTGTTTCATTATGGAAGTTCCACTTCTTACAAATAAATGAGTCAAAGGAAAAAAAATGTTTCCAGGAAGGAAAAAAATAAAATAAAAGCATATACTGGCATCAATAATGTTTATATAGACACATGCTAATATATATTTAACAGGATAAAGAGCTAAATTCCGGGGCTAACAAAGCACCTCCATAACTATATAAGCTTACAGTTTTATGAAAATGTAGGCAGATTTGTTGAGTTCATGGTTCTTATCTAACATCAAACCATATTTATAAACTCCAGGCACTACCATAGCCCCCACTCCTCAAGGTTTTCCTCCGGGGAACCTTACAAAGACGATGAGGAAAGCATCTATGGAAGGAAGCAACCAGAACAGGGGCATGGAGATCCTGGGCAGGAATCCAACACTCCTCAGAGATGGAATACCCCTTTCAGTCCACAAGATATTGCAGTTCCAATTACGAATGTGAGAGTTTAGAATTTTGGTAACTTCAAATTCCAGTTCCCGATTGACAAGTACTGGAGCAGGAGACTGTTTCTGTCTTGAGTATTGGTTGCTTATTATTATTATTGAGGGCTTTAAAAGGTAAACATGAAACACTGGATGTATCCAGAGAGAGGAGAATAACTGGAGTTTAAAGGCTGAGGCATTGACACAACAGAGAATGCGGAATGGACCGATAATCCTGGGACCTAGCTTGGCTGAAGGTTGTTTGAGTTTGATATGTTTAGTGGAAAGAGTGGTTGTACTTGATGTCTGCGATTAGCGGCCTTTGGGTATTGGTTGTTAGTGAACTGAAGTACCGACGCATGGCTTTCCACTGTTTTTGAAGCAACTGGGTTCTGACATTTGCAGCAGTCAGTCAAATTATCATGGGTGACTAAAATATAGGTCCTCAAGTAAGCTTCTAGGTCTTGGTTAACACTTTCCATCTGGCTGTTGGACTGTGGGTTAAAGCCAGAGGAAATGGTTATCCCCAATTTTTGGCACACGGCTAGAATTTTGAAAAAATTGGGTACCTGTAATGCTTGTGGGATATTTCCCTATCAGACCAAACTTGGCCAGCAGTCTTCTTATCCCGGCGTCAAGTGGAAGGATAAGGAAATATCCCAGAACAAAGTGAGTTCAAGAAATTAAGTAAACAGTACTCACGGTAGACAGGGTAGTCCTTCACGGAAATAAGGGTAACACAGAGAATGGTCAGAGACAAGCAAAGTCTGGCAACAAGTAGGATATCCAGGTATCAACAGAACAGGGTTAATCAGAAGAGTGGTCAGAGACAGGCAGAGTTCGGCAACAGAAAGGCAATCCAGTAGTTCAGGGGTTAACCAGTAGAATGGTCAGAAACAGGCAGAGGTCAGCAACAATAAGGCAAACCAGCAGTTCAGCAGTTTAGGGGTAAACCATTAGAATGGTCAGGAACAGGCAGAGGTCAGCAACAAAGGGCAATCAGCAGTTCAGGGGTTAAGCAATAGAGTAGTCTTGCAACAGGCAGAGTTCAGTAATGATAAGGTAAACAGCAGTTCAGGTTGTCAGTATATTTATAAGAATCTTACGGCTAGATTTGGAGTTTTGTCGGTAACGACCCGAAAATCTAACGCCGGCTTTTTTCTGGCCGCACCATAAAAATAACTCTGGTATTGAGAGTCCACATAAAGGCTGCGTTAGGCTCCAAAAAAGGAGCGTAGAGCATATTTAACGCAGCTTCAACTCTCGATACCAGAGTTGCTTACGCAAGCGGCCAGCCTCAAAAACGTGCTCGTGCACGATTCTCCCATAGAAAACAATGGGGCTGTTTGAGCTGAAAAAAAAACCTAACACCTGCAAAAAAGCCGCGTTCAGATCCTAACGCAGCCCCATTGTTTGCTATGCGGAAACACTTCCTACGTCTGCACCTAACACTCTAACATGTACCCCGAGTCTAAACACCCCTAACCTTACACTTATTAACCCCTAATCTGTCGCCCCCGCTATCGCTGACCCCTGCATATTATTATTAACCCCTAATCTGCCGCTCCGTAAACCGCCGCTACTTACATTATCCTTATGTACCCCTAATCTGCTGCCCTAACATCGCCGACCCCTATATTATATTTATTAACCCCTAATCTGCCCCCCACAACGTCGCCTCCACCTGCCTACACTTATTAACCCCTAATCTGCCGACCGGACCGCCCGCTATTGTTATAAAGTTATTAACCCCTAATCCGCCTCACTAACCCTATCATAAATAGTATTAACCCCTAATCTGCCCTCCCTAACATCGCCGACACCTAACTTCAAACATTAACCCCTAATCTGCCGACCGGAGCTCACCGCTATTCTAATAAATGTATTAACCCCTAAAGCTAAGTCTAACCCTAACACTAACACCCCCCTAAGTTAAATATAATTTTAATCTAACGAAATTAATTAACTCTTATTAAATAAAGTATTCCTATTTAAAGCTAAATACTTACCTGTAAAATAAATCCTAATATAGCTACAATATAAATTATAATTACATTGTAGCTATTTTAGGATTAATATTTATTTTACAGGCAACTTTGTAATTATTTTAACCAGGTACAATAGCTATTAAATAGTTAAGAACTATTTAATAGTTACCTAGTTAAAATAATTACAAAATTACCTGTAAAATAAATCCTAACCTAAGTTACAATTAAACCTAAAACTATACTATCATTAAATTAATTAAATAAAATACCACAATTACCTACAATTAAACCTAACACTACACTATCAATAAATAAATTAAATACAATTCCTACAAATAACTACAATGAAATAAACTAACTAAAGTACAAAAAATAAAAAAGAACTAAGTTACAAAAAATAAAAAAATATTTACAAACATAAGAAAAATATTACAACAATTTTAAACTAATTACACCTACTCTAAGCCCCCTAATAAAATAACAAAGCCCCCCAAAATAAAAAAATGCCCTACCCTATTCTAAATTACTAAAGTTCAAAGCTCTTTTACCTTACCAGCCCTGAACAGGGCCCTTTGCGGGGCATGCCCCAAGAAGTTCAGCTCTTTTGCCTGTAAAAAAAAAACATACAATACCCCCCCCCCAACATTACAACCCACCACCCACATACCCCTAATCTAACCCAAACCCCCCTTAAATAAACCTAACACTAAGCCCCTGAAGATCTTCCTACCTTATCTTCACCATACCAGGTTCACCGATCGGTCCAGAAGAGCTCCTCCGATGTCCTGATCCAAGCCCAAGCGGGGGGCTGAAGAGGTCCATGATCCGGCTGAAGTCATCATCCAAGCGGGAGCTGAAGAGGTCCATGATCCGGCTGAAGTCTTCATCCAAGCGGGGTAGAAGAGGTCTTCCATCCGATTGAAGTCTTCATCCAAGCGGGATCTTCTATTGTCATCCATCCGGAGCGGAGCGGCAGGATCCTGAAGACCTCCAACGCGGAACATCCATCCTGGCCGACGACTGAACGACGAATGACGGTTCCTTTAAATGACGTCATCCAATATGGCGTCCCTCGAATTCCGATTGGCTGATAGGATTCTATCAGCCAATCGGAATTAAGGTAGGAATATTCTGATTGGCTGATGGAATCAGCCAATCAGAATCAAGTTCAATCCGATTGGCTGATTGGATCATTTTGGGGGGCTTTGTTATTTTATTAGGGGGCTTAGAGTAGGTGTTATTAGTTTAAAATTGTTGTAATATTTTTCTTATGTTTGTAAATATTTTTTTATTTTTTGTACTTTAGTTAGTTTATTTCATTGTAGTTATTTGTAGAAATTGTATTTAATTTATTTATTGATAGTGTAGTGTTAGGTTTAATTGTAGGTAATTGTAGGTATTTTATTTAATTAATTTAATGATAGTATAGTGTTAGGTTTAATTGTAACTTAGGTTAGGATTTATTTTACAGGTAATTTTGTAATTATTTTAACTAGGTAACTATTAAATAGTTCTTAACTATTTAATAGCTATTGTACCTGGTTAAAATAATTACAAAGTTGCCTGTAAAATAAATATTAATCCTAAAATAGCTACAATGTAATTATAATTTATATTGTAGCTATATTAGGATTTATTTTACAGGTAAGTATTTAGCTTTAAATAGGAATACTTTATTTAATAAGAGTTAATTAATTTCGTTAGATTAAAATTATATTTAATTTAGGGGGGTGTTAGTGTTAGGATTAGACTTAGCTTTAGGGGTTAATACATTTATTAGAATAGCGGTGAGCTCCGGTCGGCAGATTAGGGGTTAATAATTGAAGTTAGGTGTCAGCGATGTTAGGGAGGGCAGATTAGGGGTTAATACTATTTATTATAGGGTTAGTGAGGCGGATTAGGGGTTAATAACTTTATTATAGTAGCGGTGCGGTCCGCTCGGCAGATTAGGGGTTAATAAGTGTAGGCAGGTGGGGGCGACGTTGAGGGGGGCAGATTAGGGGTTAATAAATATAATATAGGGGTCGGCGGTGTTAGGGGCAGCAGATTAGGGGTACATAGCTATAATGTAGGTGGCGGCGCTTTGCGGTCGGCAGATTAGGGGTTAATTATTGTAGGTAGCTGGCGGCGACATTGTGGGGGGCAGATTAGGGGTTAATAAATATAATACAGGGGTCGGCGGTGTTAGGGGCAGCAGATTAGGGGTACATAAGTATAACGTAGGTGGCGGTCAGCAGATTAGGGGTTAAAAAAATTTAATCGAGTGGCGGCGATGTGGGGGGACCTCGGTTTAGGGGTACATAGGTAGTTTATGGGTGTTAGTGTACTTTAGAGTACAGTAGTTAAGAGCTTTATGAATCGGCGTTAGCCCAGAAAGCTCTTAACTACTGACTTTTTTCCTGTGGCTGGAGTTTTGTCGTTAGATGTCTAACGCTCACTTCAGACATGACTCTAAATACCGGAGTTAGAAAGATCCCATTGAAAAGATAGGATACGCAATTTACGTAAGGGGATCTGCGGTATGGAAAAGTCGCGGCTGAAAAGTGAGCGTTAGACCCTATTTTGAGTGACTCCAAATACCGGAGGTAGCCTAAAACCAGCGTTAGGAGCCTCTAATGCTGGTTTTCACGGCTAACGCCAAACTCCAAATCTAGGCCTTAGCATTTACTCTCCAAATAATATTTTAGTATATAGCAGGGTTATAACTTGATATATTTAACAATCTTTCTTTAAACTAAACCCACAATTAAATATACATTTGCTAAGACAATAAAATTAATATAAATACCTGAATTCTTTTTATTAGTAAATAATTATGAGCCCATTGAAATATATATATTTATATTTGTAAGAATTAAAATATGAGTCAATATTATATGCGTTTAAATAAAACTATTCAAATATGCTATACAGAGTTCATACAATTTTATCTTATTCACAGTAAAAAAAATGTACCCAGTTAATACAATGAGATTCCAAGATCTTTAACAGCTAAACACCCAAGCAATACAATTCTAATAATGCTTATTTAAACAGTAGGACAGTCTATATACTCTAATTTAAACACTAGAAGTTATATATATATTATTTATGTAAAAACCCAATTCTGAGTTATAACTATATATATTTGCACAGATAACCAACTTAAAATTTAGGATTAGCTTAACCATACACAGGCTGAATATAAGCTAAAATACAAACAGCTCTTTAACTCTATTAAACACAAATTGACTATGTTCTCACCAGTAGTGATGTCGCGAACCTTAAAATGGTGGCGGACTCGAACTTCCGCTACTGTTCGCTAACCGGCGAACCGCGCGAACCGCCATTGACTTCAATAGGCAGGCGAACTTTAAAACCCACAAGGACTCTTTCTGGCCACAATAGTGATGGAAAAGTTGTTTCAAGGGGACTAACACCTGGACTGTGGCATGCCGGAGGGGGATCCATGGCAAAACTCCCACGGAAAATTACATAGTTGATGCAGAGTCTGGTTTTAAGCCATAAAGTGCCTTAATCACCTAACATTCCTAAAAAAATTTTGAATAACGTGCTTTAAAACATCAGGTATGATGTAGTATCGATCAGGTAGTGTAAGGGTTACGCCCGCTTCACAGTGACAGACCAAACTGCCTGTGTAACGCACCGCAAACAACTGCAAACAGTCCATTTGCACAACCATGAGTTAGATAGATTTGATAGTTAGATACATACATTACATAGATCAATAGATGCAATATACATATGATAGATACATAGATCAATAGATGCAATATACATTTGATGATAGATACGAATTACATAGATCAATCGATGCAATATACATTTGATAGATACGAATTACATTGATCAATAGATGCAATTTATATTTGATAGATACGATTGATAGTTAGATAGATTTGATAGATAAATAGATAGATTTGATAGATATATGATTTCCCTGACAGAGTATAACAATAAGACATGCGGTCTGAGAACCGTGGTGTGTTAAGTAGTATTATTCTTAGCAGTTTACTACCTGTTACTCCCCCTATCGGGGGAGGTCTATATGACCTGCATTTTTGGAACAGGGAGATGGAAGAAGATGATTGGTCTGTCCTACTTCAAATTTGGCCGAAACACAAGTGGCTGTCTCAAATCAGTCCGGCCACGAGATAGATAGATTTGATAGATAGATATACATAGATTGATAGTTAGATAGAATTGATAGAAGACAAATAGATCGATTTGATAGATATATAATTACCCTGACAAAGTAAAATAATAAAACATGCGGTCTGGGAGCCATGGTAACTAGGTTGTGTTAAGTAGTACTATTCTTAGCACTTTAATCCCTGTAACTCCCCCTATCGGGGGAGGTCTAAATGGCCTGCATGATCACCCTGACAAATTATAACAACAAGACATGCGGTCTGGGACCCATGGTAACTAGGTTGTGTTTATATTAGTACTATTCTTAGCACTTTAATCCATGTTACTCCCCCTATCTGTGTAGGTCTATATGGCCTGCATGATTACCCTGAGAAAGTATAACAACAAGACATGCGGTCTGGGACCCATGGTAATTAGGTTGTGTTTAGTAGTACTATTCTTAGTACTTTAATCCCTTTTACTCCCCCTATCGGGGGAGGTCTATATGGCTTGCATGATTACCCTGACAAAGTATAACAACAAAACATGTGGTCTGTGACCCATGGTAACTAGGTTGTGTTAAGTAGTACTGTTCTTAGCAGTTTAATACCTGTTACTCCCCATATCGGGGGAGGGCTATATGGCCTGCATGATTACCCTGACAAAATATAATAATAAAACATGCGGTCTGGGACCCATCATAATTAGGTTGTGTTTAGTTGTACTATTCTTAGCACTTTAATCCCTTTTACTCCCCCTATCGGGGGAGGTCTATATGGCCTGCCTGATTACCCTGACAAAGCATTACAACAAGACATGCGGTCTGGGACCCATGGTAACTAGGTTGAGTTAAGTAGTACTGTTCTTAGCACTTTAATACCTGTTAGTCCCGATATCGGGGGAGGTCTATATGGCCTGCATGATTACCCTGACAAAGTATAATAATAAAACATGCGGTCTGGGAGCCATGGTAACTATGTTGTGTTAAGTAGTACTATTCTTAGCACTTTAATCCCTGTAACTCCCCCTATCGGGTGAGATCTATATGGCCTGCCTGATTACCCTAACAAAATATAACAATAAGACATGTGGTCTGGGAGCCATGGTAACTAGGTTGTGTTAAGTAGTGGTATTCTTAGCACTTTAATCCCTTTTACTCCCCATATCGGTGGAGGTCTATATGGCCTGCATAATTACCCTGACAAAGTATAATAATAAAACATGCGGTCTGGGACCCCTCATAATTAGGTTGTGTTTAGTTGTACTATTCTTAGCACTTTAATCCCTGTAACTCCCCCTATCGGGGGAGGTCTATATGGCCTGCATGATTACCCTGACAAAACATAACAACAAGACATGCGGTCTGGTACCTATGGTAACTAGGTTGTGTTAAGTAGTACTATTCTTAGCACTTTAATACCTGTTACTCCCCCTATCTGGGGAGGTCTATATGGCCTGCATGATTACCCTGACAAAATATAACAATAAGACATGCGTTCTGTGACCCATGGTAAGGTTGTGTTAAGTAGTACTATTCTTAGCACTTTAATCCCTGTAACTCCCCCTATCTGGGGAGGTCTATATGGCCTGCATGATTACCCTGACAAAATATAACAATAAGACATGCGGTCTGGGACCCATGGTAACTAGGTTGTGTTAAGTAGTACTATTCTTAGAACTTTAATCCCTGTAACTCCCCCTATTGGGGGAGGTCTATACGGCCTGCCTGATTACCCTGACAAAATATAACAACAAGACATGCGGTCTGGGACCCATGGTAACTAGGTTGTGTTAAGTTGTACTATTCTTAGCACTTTAATACATGCTACTCCACCTATCCAGTGGAGTTCCATATGGCCTGCCTGAGTACCCTGACAAAATATAACAATAAGACATGCGGTCTGGGAGCCATGGTAACTAGGTTGTGTTAAGTATTACTATTCTTAGCACTTTCATACGTGTTACTCCCCCTATCGGGTGAGGTCTATATGGCCTGCCCGATTACCCTGACAAAATATAACAACAAGACATGCGGGAGACCGGGAGATGGAAAAAAATGCTTGGACATCCAGTACAGGTCGTTCTCCTTCAGCCTTTTTATAAAAGGGTCCGGGACCCTCAACAGAAACAACAGCATGAAACACCACATATGCCATCCTTTTGCACAATAGAGTACACGTATGGAATCGATTTTAGGAACCCGGAGATAATTTTTAGGAACCGGGAGATGGAAAAAGATGCTTGGACACCCAGTACAGCTCGTTCTCCTTCAGCCTTTTTATACGAGGGTCCAGGACCCTCAACAGGCACAACAGCATGAAACACCACATATGCCATCCTTTTGAACAATCAAGTACAGGTATGGCATCGATTTTAGGAACCTGGAGATAATTTTTAGGAACCGGGAGATGGAAAAAGATGCTTGGACAACCAGTACACTTTGTTCTCCTTCAGCCTTTTTATACGAGGGTCCAGGACCCTCAACAGAAACAACAGCATGAAAGACCACATATGCCATCCTTTTGAACAAACCAGTACAGATATGGCATCCATTTTAGGAACCCGGAGATAATTTTTAGGAACCGGGAGATGGAAAAAGATGCTTGGACAACCAGTACACTTCGTTCTCCTTCATCCTTTTTATAAGAGGGTCTCTGGCTCTCAAAAGAAACAACAGCATGAAACACCACATATGCCATCCTTTTGAACAATCCAGTACAGGTATGGCATCAATTTTAGGAACCCGGAGATAATTTTTAGGAACCGGGAGATGGAAAAAGATGCTTGGACAACCAGTACACTTTGTTCTCCTTCAGCCTTTTTATACGAGGATCCAGGACCCTCAACAGAAACAACAGCATGAAAGACCACATATGCCATCCTTTTGAACAAACCAGTACAGATATGGCATCCATTTTAGGAACCCAGAGATAATTTTTAGGAACCGGGAGATGGAAAAAGATGCTTGGACAACCAGTACACTTCGTTCTCCTTCAGCCTTTTTATACGAGGGTCCAGGACCCTCAACAGAAACAACAGCAGGAAACACCACATATGCCATCCTTTTGAACAATCCAGTACAGGTATGGCATCCATTTTAGGAACCCGGAGATAATTTTTAGGAACCGGGAGATGGCAAAAGATGCTTGGACAACCAGTACACTTCGTTCTCCTTCAGCCTTTTAAAACGAGGGTCCAGGACCCTCAACAGAAACAACAGTAGGAAACACCACATATGCCATCCTTTTGAACAATCCAGTACAGGTATGGCATCGATTTTAGAAACCCAGAGATAATTTATAGGAACCAGGAGATGGAAAAAGATGCTTGGACAACCAGTACACTTCGTTCTCCTTCAGCCTTTTTATACGAGGGTCCAGGACCCTCAACAGGCACACCAGCAGGAAACACCACATATGCCATCCTTTTGAACAATCCAGTACAGGTATGGCATCGATTTTAGGAACCCAGAGATAATTTTTAGGAACCGGGAGATGGAAAAAGATGCTTGGACAACCAGTACACTTCGTTCTCCTTCAGCCTTTTTATACGAGGGTCCAGGACCCTCAACAGAAACAACAGCAGGAAACACCACATATGCCATCCTTTTGAACAATCCAGTACAGGTATGGCATCCATTTTAGGAACCCGGAGATCATTTTTAGGAAACGTGAGATGGAAAAAGATGCTTGGACACCCAGTACAGCTTGTTCTCCTTCAGCCTTTTTATACGAGGGTCCAGGACCCTCAACAGGCACAACAGCAGGAAACACCACATATGCCATCCTTTTGAACAATCCAGTACAGGTATGGCATCGATTTTAGGAACCCAGAGATAATTTTTAGGAACTGGGAGATGGAAAAAGATGCTTGGACACCCAGTACAGGTCGTTCTCCTTCAGCCTTTTTATACGAGGGTCCAGGACCCTCAACAGAAACAACATCAGGAAACACCACATATGCCATCCTTTTGAACAATAGAGTTCAGGTATGGCATCCATTTTAGGAACCCAGAGATAATTTTTAGGAACCGGGAGATGGAAAAAGATGCTTGGACACCCAGTACAGGTCGTTCTCCTTCAGCCTTTTTATACGAGGGTCCAGGGCCCTCAACAGAAACAACAGCATGAAACACCACATATGCCATCCTTTTGAACAATAGAGTACAGGTATGGCATCCATTTTAGGAACCCGGAGATAATTTTTAGGAACCGGGAGATGGAAAAAGATGCTTGGACACCCAGTACAGGTCGTTCTCCTTCAGCCTTTTTATACGAGGGTCCAGGACCCTCAACAGAAACAACAGCATGAAACACCACATATGCCATCCTTTTGAAGATGCTTGGACACTTAGTACAGGTCGTTCTCCTTCAGCCTTTTTATACGATGGTCCATGACCCCCAACAGGCACAACAGCATGAAACACCACATATGCCATCCTTTTGCACAATAGATTACAGATATGGCATTGATTTTAGGAACCCGGAGATAATTTTTAGGAACCGGGAAATTGAACAAAAAACATGCTTGGACACCCAGTACAGGTCGTTCTCCTTCAGCCTTTTTATACGAGGGTCCAGGACAATCAACAGGCACAACAGCAGGAAACACCACATATGCCATCCTTTTGAACAATCCAGTACAGGTATGGCATCGATTTTAGGAACCCGGAGATCATTTTTAGGAACCGGGAGATGGAAAAAGATGCTTGGACAACCAGTACACTTCGTTCTCCTTCAGCCTTTTTATACGAGGGTCCAGGACCCTCAACAGGCACAACAGCAGGAAACACCACATATGCCATCCTTTTGAACAATCCAGTACAGGTATGGCATCGATTTTAGGAACCCAGAGATAATTTTTAGGAACCGGGAGATGGAAAAAGATGCTTGGACAACCAGTACAGCTCGTTCTCCTTCAGCCTTTTTATACAAGGGTCCAGGACCCTCAACAGGCACAACAGCAGGAAACACCACATATGCCATCCTTTTGAACAATCCAGTACAGGTATGGCATCGATTTTAGGAACCCAGAGATAATTTTTAGGAACCGGGAGATGGAAAAAGATGCTTGGACACCCAGTACAGGTCGATCTCCTTCAGCCTTTTTATAAGAGGGTCCAGGACCCTCAACAGAAACAACATCAGGAAACACCACATATGCCATCCTTTTGAACAATAGAGTTCAGGTATGGCATCCATTTTAGGAACCCAGAGATAATTTTTAGGAACCGGGAGATGGAAAAAGATGCTTGGACACCCAGTACAGGTCGTTCTCCTTCAGCCTTTTTATACGAGGGTCCAGGGCCCTCAACAGAAACAACAGCATGAAACACCACATATGCCATCCTTTTGAACAATAGAGTACAGGTATGGCATCCATTTTAGGAACCCGGAGATAATTTTTAGGAACCGGGAGATGGAAAAAGATGCTTGGACACCCAGTACAGGTCGTTCTCCTTCAGCCTTTTTATACGAGGGTCCAGGACCCTCAACAGAAACAACAGCATGAAACACCACATATGCCATCCTTTTGAAGATGCTTGGACACTTAGTACAGGTCGTTCTCCTTCAGCCTTTTTATACGATGGTCCATGACCCCCAACAGGCACAACAGCATGAAACACCACATATGCCATCCTTTTGCACAATAGATTACAGATATGGCATTGATTTTAGGAACCCGGAGATAATTTTTAGGAACCGGGAAATTGAACAAAAAACATGCTTGGACACCCAGTACAGGTCGTTCTCCTTCAGCCTTTTTATACGAGGGTCCAGGACCCTCAACAGGCACAACAGCAGGAAACACCACATATGCCATCCTTTTGAACAATCCAGTACAGGTATGGCATCGATTTTAGGAACCCGGAGATAATTTTTAGGAACCGGGAGATGGAAAAAGATGCTTGGACAACCAGTACACTTCGTTCTCCTTCAGCCTTTTTATACGAGGGTCCAGGACCCTCAACAGGCACAACAGCAGGAAACACCACATATGCCATCCTTTTGAACAATCCAGTACAGGTATGGCATCGATTTTAGGAACCCGGAGATAATTTTTAGGAACCGGGAGATGGAAAAAGATGCTTGGACAACCAGTACACTTCGTTCTCCTTCAGCCTTTTTATACGAGGGTCCAGGACCCTCAACAGAAACAACAGCAGGAAACACCACATATGCCATCCTTTTGAACAATCCAGTACAGGTATGGCATCCATTTTAGGAACCCGGAGATAATTTTTAGGAACCGGGAGATGGAAAAAGATGCTTGGACAACCAGTACACTTCGTTCTCCTTCAGCCTTTTAATACGAGGGTCCAGGACCCTCAACAGAAACAACAGTAGGAAACACCACATATGCCATCCTTTTGAACAATCCAGTACAGGTATGGCATCGATTTTAGAAACCCAGAGATAATTTATAGGAACCAGGAGATGGAAAAAGATGCTTGGACAACCAGTACACTTCGTTCTCCTTCAGCCTTTTTATACGAGGGTCCAGGACCCTCAACAGGCACAACAGCAGGAAACACCACATATGCCATCCTTTTGAACAATCCAGTACAGGTATGGCATCGATTTTAGGAACCCGGAGATAATTTTTAGGAACCGGGAGATGGAAAAAGATGCTTGGACAACCAGTACACTTCGTTCTCCTTCAGCCTTTTTATACGAGGGTCCAGGACCCTCAACAGAAACAACAGCAGGAAACACCACATATGCCATCCTTTTGAACAATCCAGTACAGGTATGGCATCCATTTTAGGAACCCGGAGATAATTTTTAGGAAACGTGAGATGGAAAAAGATGCTTGGACACCCAGTACAGCTCGTTCTCCTTCAGCCTTTTTATACGAGGGTCCAGGACCCTCAACAGGCACAACAGCAGGAAACACCACATATGCCATCCTTTTGAACAATCCAGTACAGGTATGGCATCGATTTTAGGAACCCAGAGATAATTTTTAGGAACTGGGAGATGGAAAAAGTTGCTTGGACACCCAGTACAGGTCGTTCTCCTTCAGCCTTTTTATACGAGGGTCCAGGACCCTCAACAGAAACAACATCAGGAAACACCACATATGCCATCCTTTTGAACAATAGAGTTCAGGTATAGCATCCATTTTAGGAACCCAGAGATAATTTTTAGGAACCGGGAGATGGAAAAAGATGCTTGGACACCCAGTACAGGTCGTTCTCCTTCAGCCTTTTTATACGAGGGTCCAGGGCCCTCAACAGAAACAACAGCATGAAACACCACATATGCCATCCTTTTGAACAATAGAGTACAGGTATGGCATCCATTTTAGGAACCCGGAGATAATTTTTAGGAACCGGGAGATGGAAAAAGATGCTTGGACACCCAGTACAGGTCGTTCTCCTTCAGCCTTTTTATACGAGGGTCCAGGACCCTCAACAGAAACAACAGCATGAAACACCACATATGCCATCCTTTTGAAGATGCTTGGACACTTAGTACAGGTCGTTCTCCTTCAGCCTTTTTATACGATGGTCCATGACCCCCAACAGGCACAACAGCATGAAACACCACATATGCCATCGTTTTGCACAATAGATTACAGATATGGCATTGATTTTAGGAACCCGGAGATAATTTTTAGGAACCGGGAAATTGAACAAAAAACATGCTTGGACACCCAGTACAGGTCGTTCTCCTTCAGCCTTTTTATACGAGGGTCCAGGACCCTCAACAGGCACAACAGCAGGAAACACCACATATGCCATCCTTTTGAACAATCCAGTACAGGTATGGCATCGATTTTAGGAACCCGGAGATAATTTTTAGGAACCGGGAGATGGAAAAAGATGCTTGGACAACCAGTACACTTCGTTCTCCTTCAGTCTTTTTATACGAGGGTCCAGGACCCTCAACAGGCACAACAGCAGGAAACACCACATATGCCATCCTTTTGAACAATCCAGTACAGGTATGGCATCGATTTTAGGAACCCGGAGATAATTTTTAGGAACCGGGAGATGGAAAAAGATGCTTGGACAACCAGTACAGCTCGTTCTCCTTCAGCCTTTTTATACGAGGGTCCAGGACCCTCAACAGAAACAACATCAGGAAACACCACATATGCCATCCTTTTGAACAATAGAGTTCAGGTATGGCATCCATTTTAGGAACCCAGAGATAATTTTTAGGAACCGGGAGATGGAAAAAGATGCTTGGACACCCAGTACAGGTCGTTCTCCTTCAGCCTTTTTATACGAGGGTCCAGGGCCCTCAACAGAAACAACAGCATGAAACACCACATATGCCATCCTTTTGAACAATAGAGTACAGGTATGGCATCCATTTTAGGAACCCGGAGATAATTTTTAGGAACCGGGAGATGGAAACCCGGAGATAATTTTTAGGAACCGGGAGATGGAAAAAGATGCTTGGACAACCAGTACAGCTCGTTCTCCTTCAGCCTTTTTATACGAGGGTCCAGGACCCTCAACAGAAACAACATCAGGAAACACCACATATGCCATCCTTTTGAACAATAGAGTTCAGGTATGGCATCCATTTTAGGAACCCAGAGATAATTTTTAGGAACCGGGAGATGGAAAAAGATGCTTGGACACCCAGTACAGGTCGTTCTCCTTCAGCCTTTTTATACGAGGGTCCAGGGCCCTCAACAGAAACAACAGCATGAAACACCACATATGCCATCCTTTTGAACAATAGAGTACAGGTATGGCATCCATTTTAGGAACCCGGAGATAATTTTTAGGAACCGGGAGATGGAAAAAGATGCTTGGACACCCAGTACAGGTCGTTCTCCTTCAGCCTTTTTATACGAGGGTCCAGGACCCTCAACAGAAACAACAGCATGAAACACCACATATGCCATCCTTTTGAAGATGCTTGGACACTTAGTACAGGTCGTTCTCCTTCAGCCTTTTTATACGATGGTCCATGACCCCCAACAGGCACAACAGCATGAAACACCACATATGCCATCCTTTTGCACAATAGATTACAGATATGGCATTGATTTTAGGAACCCGGAGATAATTTTTAGGAACCGGGAAAAAAAACATGCTTGGACACCCAGTACAGGTCGTTCTCCTTCAGCCTTTTTATACGAGGGTCCAGGACCCTCAACAGGCACAACAGCAGGAAACACCACATATGCCATCCTTTTGAACAATCCAGTACAGGTATGGCATCGATTTTAGGAACCCGGAGATAATTTTTAGGAACCGGGAGATTGAAAAAGATGCTTGGACAACCAGTACACTTCGTTCGCCTTCAGCCTTTTTATACGAGGGTCCAGGACCCTCAACAGGCACAACAGCAGGAAACACCACATATGCCATCCTTTTGAACAATCCAGTACAGGTATGGCATCCATTTTAGGAACCCGGAGATAATTTTTAATAACCGGGAGATGGAAAAAGATGCTTGGACAACCAGTACACTTCGTTCTCCTTCAGCCTTTTTATACGAGGGTCCAGGACCCTCAACAGAAACAACAGCAGGAAACACCACATATGCCATCCTTTTGAACAATCCAGTACAGGTATGGCATCCATTTTAGGAACCCGGAGATAATTTTTAGGAACCGTGAGATGGAAAAAGATGCTTGGACACCCAGTACAGCTCGTTCTCCTTCAGCCTTTTTATACGAGGGTCCAGGACCCTCAACAGGCACAACAGCAGGAAACACCACATATGCCATCTTTTTGAACAATCCAGTACAGGTATGGCATCGATTTTAGGAACCCAGAGATAATTTTTAGGAACCGGGAGATGGAAAAAGATGCTTGGACACCCAGTACAGGTCGTTCTCCTTCAGCCTTTTTATACGAGGGTCCAGGGCCCTCAACAGAAACAACAGCATGAAACACCACATATGCCATCCTTTTGAACAATAGAGTACAGGTATGGCATCCATTTTAGGAACCCGGAGATAATTTTTAGGAACCGGGAGATGGAAAAAGATGCTTGGACACCCAGTACAGGTCGTTCTCCTTCAGTCTTTTTATACGAGGGTACAGGACCCTCAACAGAAACAACAGCATGAAACATCACATATACCATTCTTTTGAACAATAGAATACAGGTATGGCATCGATTTTTGGAACCCGGAGAAAATTTTTAGGAACCGGGAGATGGAAAAAGATGCTTGGACACTTAGTACAGGTCGTTCTCCTTCAGCCTTTTTATACGATGGTCCATGACCCCCAACAGGCACAACAGCATGAAACACCACATATGCCATCCTTTTGCACAATAGATTACAGATATGGCATTGATTTTAGGAACCCGGAGATAATTTTTAGGAACCGGGAAATTGAACAAAAAACATGCTTGGACACCCAGTACAGGTCGTTCTCCTTCAGCCTTTTTATACGATGGTCCACGACCCTTAACAGGCACAACAGCATGAAACACCACATATGACATCCTTTTGCACAATCGAGTACAGGTATGGCATCGTTTTTAGGAACCCATAGATAATTTTTCGGAACCGTGAGATGGAAAAAGATGCTTGGTCGGTCCTCCTACTTCAAATTTGGGGCACTACACGTGCAATCTACTGTGCCACCAGATATGAGTGGTGTGTTAATGACTGAGTACTATTCTTAACAGTTTCATCACTGTTATGTGCCTTTTTTTGGTTTGGGTTTTGTAGCCACAGTGCAGCACCAGAGGCCAGAAAAATTAGGCATGTCCAAATGCCTGAAAAATTAGGTATTGTTGCAGCTGCTGCTGTAGCAGCGGCCAGAAAAATTAATGTTTGTAAAACAGTTAGAAAGTGCCCTAAAACCTTACGGGTTGAACACTAGTTGTTGGCGGATAAGTCACGCAAGTCATCCGGAATTCTAAGAAAAAATACGGCAGCGTGTGTACTATTTGTAGCCCAAGGCAGCTCATCTCATCATCAGGCCTTTTTTACTCAAATGTATTGCCCAATGTCAGTCCCTTCGGGATCCATCCCTCATTCATATTAATAAAGGTGAGATAATCAAGACTTTTTTGACCTAGGCGACTTCTCTTCTCAGTGACAAAACCTCCTGCTGCACTGAAGGTCGTTTCTGAGAGGACACTTGAAGCGGGGCAGGCCAGAAGTTCGATTGCAAATTGGGATAGCTCAGGCCACAGGTCAAGCCTGCACACCCAGTAGTCAAGGGGTCCATCGCTCCTCAGAGTGTTGAGATCCGCAGTTAATGCTAGGTAGTCTTCTACCTGTCGGTTGAGTCTTTCTCTGAGGCTGGATCCCGAAAGGCTCTGGCGATGCATAGGAGTTAAAAAGGTCCGCATGTCCTCCATCAACAACACGTCAGGAAAGCGTCCTGTCCTTGCCGCCGTGGTCGTGGGAGGAGGAGGATTACTTTCATCTCTTCCCCTGTTAGATTCCCGTTGTGCTGTGACATCACCCTTATACGCTGTGTAAAGCATAATTTTTAATTTATTTTTAAAATGCTCCATCCTTTCCGACTTGCGGGAATTTGGTAACATTTCAGTCACTTTATGCTTATACCGGGGGTCTAGTAGCATGGACACCCAGTACAGGTCGTTCTCCTTCAGCTTGTTTATACGAGGGTCCCTCAACAGGCACGACAGCATGAAAGACCCCATTTGCACAAGGTTGGATGCCGAGCTAATCATGTCCCGTTCCTAGTCCTCACTGATGTCACTGAAGGTATCCTCTTCCCCCCAGCCACGTACAACACCACGGGTACCAGATAGGTGACAACAACGAGCACCCTGGGATGCCTGTTGTGCTTGGTCTTCCTCCTCCTCCTCCTCAAAGCCACATTCCTCCTCTGACTCCTCTTCCTCACAATCCTCTTCCTGCGTTGCCGCAGGTCCAGCAAGCGATGCTGATAAGGCTGTTTCTGGTGGTGATGGACACCACAACTCTTCCTCTTCCTCTTCACGCTCATCTACGGCCTGATCCAGCACTCTTTGCAGGACACGCTCCAAGAAGAAAACAAATGATATGATGTCACTGATGGTGCCTTCGGTGCGACTGACAAGGTTTGTCACCTCCTCAAAAGGACGCATGAGCCTACAGGCATTGCGCATGAGCGTCCAGTAATTTGGCAAAAAAATCCCCAGCTCCCCAGAGGCTGTCCTAGCACCCCGGTCATACAAATACTCGTTAACAGCTTTTTCTTGTTGGAGCAGGCAGTCGAACATTAGGAGTGTTGAATTCCAACGTGTCAGGCTGTCGCAAATCAAGCGCCTCACTGGCAGGTTGTTTCGATGCTGGATATCGGACAAGTGCGCCATGGCCGTGTAGGAACGCCTGAAATGGCCACACACCTTCCTGGCCTGCTTCAGGACGTCCTGTAAGCCTGGGTACTTATGCACAAAGCGTTGTACAATCAGATTACACACATGTGCCATGCACGGCAGATGTGTCAACTTGCCCAATTTCAATGCCGCCACCAAATTACTTCCATTGTCAGAAACAACCTTGCCAATCTCCAGTTGGTGCGGAGTCAGCCACTGATCCACCTGTGCGTTTAGGGCGGACAGGAGTGCTGATGCGGTGTGACGCTCGGCTTTCAGGCAAGTTAACCCCAAGACGGCGTGACACTGCCATATCCGGGATGTTGAATAGTACCTGGGGAGCTGGGGGGTGCCGTTGATGTGGAGCAAGACGCAGCAGCAGAAGAGGACTCAGCCGAGGAAGAGGTTATGGAAGAGGATGGAGTATGAGGAGTAGAGGAGGTAGCAGCAGGCCTGCCTGCAAGTCGTGGCGGTGTCACCAACTCCTCTTCAGAGCCACGCATTCCATGCTTGTCAGCCGTCAGCAGGTTTACCCAATGCGCAGTGTAGGTGATATACCTGCCCTGACCATGCTTTGCAAACCAGCTATCAGTGGTCATATGCACCCTTGCCCCAACGCTGTGTGCCAGACATGCCATTACTTCCTTTCGCACAATCGAGTACAGGTTTGGGATTGCCTTTTGTGAAAAGAAATTTCAGCCAGGTACCTTCCACTGCGGTGTCCCAATAGATACAAATTTTTTGAAAGCCTCAGACTCCACCAGCTTGTATGGTAAAAGCTGGTGGGCTAAGAGTTCAGACAAGCCAGCTGTCAGACGCCGGGCAAGGGGGTGACTTTGGGAAATTGGCTTCTTATGCTTAAACATGTCCTTGACAGACACCTGACTGTGGGCAGATGACCAGGAACTGCTACGTAAGAAAGACTGAGTGGAGGATGGTTGAGAGGGGGCAAGGAGGACAGCAGTGGTTGACGTGGCTGAAGATGCTGGACCAGGAGGAGGAGGGTGGCTTTGAGTTTGTGTGCTGTTTCTACTCATGTGTTCTTCCCATCGGCGTTTGTGATGTGAGACCATGGGCCTTCGCAAAGCAGTTGTACCTAGGTGAGTGTTGGACTTCCCACAGAGGCAGACACACAAAAAAAATGCCACACTGCTGAGCTCTGCGATGACGGCATTCTGGTGATGTCAACAGCATGCGTTGATTGGCGTGCTGTCTGGCTGACCCCGGGTGCCGATGCATGCTGTCTGACTGTGCCACTAGCTCCTTGCGATGACCTCCCCCTGCTTCCAACTCATCTCCTCCTCCTCCTCTCTGTCTCCCCATCTGAACTTTACCCCTCTTCTTCTTCTCTTCTAGCGGGCACCCACGTGACATCCACGGACACATCATCATCAACCGCTTCACTTGTAACTGACACATCAACAAAGGAAGCAGCAGCGGGTACAACATCATCATCATCATCACACCGTACATCCATGTCTGTAATGCTGCCTGACTGAGACATATCACTGTTATCTACATCCTCTGTCAATGATGGTTGCGCATCACTCATTTCTTCCAACTGATGAGTCAATAACTCCTCTGACAGATCAAGTGAAGCGGCTGTGGTGCTAGTGTTGGTGGTGGCGACAGGCGGGCGAGTGGCACTGGTCACTTGAGAGGTGCCCAAAGCACAGCTGGAGGTGGATGGTGCGTCAAGGTTAGGACTAGGAGCGGAAGCTGTAGAAGATTGGGTGTCCTGTGTTAGCCATTCAACTAGGTCCTCCTCAGAACTTTTCGCGTCCCTGGCACCTGGCCTCTGAACACTGTGCATAGTTGTAGGGTCTAAGGGAATCACAGCACCACGACCATGACGGCACCTGCAGGGAGGCCTGCCTCTGCCTGTCATTTTTTTTTAAATGTACACTTACAATACTATTAAACAAATTATGAGTGGTGGCACTGGGCAAGTATACGCTGTGAGCCTGACACAAAAAGTAGACTGATGTTTCAAAGTCAGACCATTCAGGGAGACTTCCGGCGAGGGAGGAGCTGACAGACACGCTGCTTGCTGCACAGCTCCATGGTGGCTACAAGTCGCCCAATGAACACAGCGTTTCCCCTCTGCTGATACCCGCTTACCCAGCCTGGTTCTGGGAGAGAGTCGGGGAGTGAGGCTTGCGTCTGAAGCCTCAGCATCGGAATAGTCCTGCAGTTGGCGGTTTTTGCCTAGTGGTAAGGAACCACACACTCCACTCTGAAGGGGCGCAAATTGAGCACCTAGGACCGGCAAATTCTGGCGGCAACAGATTAACCGGGCCGCTGAGACAGAAGGAGCTGTAAGAGCCGGCGGATACACCGTACATCATAGCCGCTGGTAGGTCGAGGCTTCCACTGGGCGGAGGGACCCGCTGGTGGCGCTTCCATTGGCTCACACGCAGGCGGAATAGAGCTAACAGGTAGCGCCGAGTTACCCCGAGGAGGTGGAGGTCACAGTAACAGTACCAGCTATATGCAAGAGGAAGCCATAGTGGTATGGAGTTGCACCCACTTGAAGATCTTAGCCTGCTAAAAGATCAAGTTTAAGAAGTAGCTTGTTTTGCAGTATTGCTTGAGAAGCACGGATGGGAATATAGCTGGAGCAGGCTGGCCTAACAGGTACTTTTTATTATGCTGTTTGAAAAATCAGGGGAGGCCTTAGATTGCTAAAGGGCCACTCACAGTATAATTTTTGTCATTTTACTCTCTGGACATTATTCCAAAGGCAGCCACTTAAAATATCTGGTGGACGGTAGTTGGTTTGTCTGCATAGCTCGCAAAGTCTACAGGTTCTTTGAAGTTATGGCCGCATGTTTGGACATTGCAAGTTAATCAGATGTTTTACCCTGAGAAGTTTTTCTGAATGTTCCTGGTTTTGCAGACTCTATTTGCAGAATTTTGTTATATCCCAGGATCGATTATATTATGCCCCGACAAAGGGTTGTTTTTTCTTTTTTTTTGCCTATATGCATATAAGTACATATGTTTGAAACAATTTGTGTGATATTGCAACTAAAGATTGTTGGTATTATTTAATTCTTCGCTCTTATCAAGAAACAAATTGGTGTATGGGGTTTGTGTAGATAGTGTAAGTACAGGATAAAACAATTTTGTAGAGCTTGATATTTCCCACTGTTTGTAGTATAAAATATTTTGTGGTTTAGGATAAAGGCTCTGAAAATTCACTTACTTAGTGCACTTTTATAATAAAGATGTTTCAAAGTCAAAGTGGTGCCACTAACTTGGCAAGTGGCCCTGGCACACACGCTCGCAGGCAGGCAACTTCAATTAGATTACTCTAGTAGACTGATGTTTCACAGTCAAAAAAGTTTTTTTATTAAATATTTAAAATACTTTTATAACAAATATGAGTGGTGGCACTAGTTGGCAAGTGGGCCTGGCACACACGCTGGCAGGCAGGCAACTGCAATTCAATTGCACTAGCAGACTGATGATTCACAGTCAAAAAAGTTATTATTTTAAATATTTACACTACTGTTATAACAAATATGATTGGTGGCACTAGTTGGCAAGTGGGCCTGGAACACACGCTGGCAGGCAGGCAACTTCAATTAGATTACACTAGCAGACTGATGTTTCACAGTCAAAAAAGTTTTTATTTTAAATATTTACACTACTGTTATAACAAATATGATTGGTGGCACTAGTTGGCAAGTGGGCCTGGCACATATGCTGGGAGGAAGGCAACTGCAAATAGATTACACTAGCAGACTGATGTTTCACAGTCAAAAAAGATTTTTTTAAAAATATTTACACTACTGTTATAACAAATATGATTGGTGGCACTGGTTGGCAAGTGGGCCTGGAACACACGCTGGCAGGCAGGCAACTGCAATTCAATTGCACTAACAGAATGATGATTCACAGCCAAAAGGTTTTATTTTAAATATTTACAATACTGTTATAACAAATATGATTGGTGGCACTAGTTGGCAAGTGGGCCTGGCACATATGCTGGGAGGAAGGCAACTGCAATTAGATTACACTAGCTGACTGATGCTTCACAGTCAAAAAAGTTTTTTTAAAAAATATTTACACTACTGTTATAACAAATATGATTGGTGGCACTAGTTGGCAAGTGGGCCTGGAACACACGCTGGCAGGCAGGCAACTTCAATTAGATTACACTAGCAGACTGATGTTTCACAGTCAAAAAAGTTTTTATTTTAAATATTTACAATACTGTTATAACAAATATGATTGGTGGCACTAGTTGGCAAGTGGGCCTGGAACACACGCTGGCAGGCAGGCAACTTCAATTAGATTACACTAGCAGACTGATGTTTCACAGTCAAAAAAGTTTTTATTTTAAATATTTACACTACTGTTATAACAAATATGATTGGTGGCACTAGTTGGCAAGTGGGCCTGGCACATATGCTGGGAGGAAGGCAACTGCAATTAGATTACACTAGCAGACTGATGTTTCACAGTCAAAAAAGATTTTTTTTTAAATATTTACACTACTGTTATAACAAATATGATTGGTGGCACTAGTTGGCAAGTGGGCCTGGCACACACACACTGGGAGGAAGGCAACTGCAATTAGATTACACTAGCTGACTGATGATTCACAGTCAAAAAAGTTTTTATTTTAAATATTTACACTACTGTTATAACAAATATGATTGGTGGCACTAGTTGGCTAGTGGGCCTGGTACACACGCTGGCAGGCAGGAACCTGCAATTCAATTGCACTAGCAGACTGATGATTCACAGTCAAAAAATGTTTTATTTTAAATATTTACACTACTGTTATAACAAATATGATTGGTGGCACTAGTTGGCAAGTGGGCCTGGCACACACGCTGGCAGGCAGGCAACTGCAATTCAATTGCACTAGCAGACTGATGATTCACAGTGAAAAAAGTTATATTTTAAATATTTTCAAAACTGTTATAACAAATATGATTGGTGGCAATAGTTGGCAAGTGGGCCTGGCACACACGCTGGCAGGCAGGCAACTTCAATTAGATTACACTAGCAGACTGATGTTTCACAGTCAAAAAAGATTTTTTTTTAAATATTTACACTACTGTTATAACAAATATGATTGGTGGCACTAGTTGGCAAGTGGGCCTGGCACACACGCTGGGAGGAAGGCAACTGCAATTAGATTACACTAGCTGACTTATGTTTTACAGTCAAAAAAGTTTTTATTTTAAATATTTACAATACTGTTATAACAAATATGATTAGTGGCACTAGTTGGCAAGAGGGCCTGGCACACACACTGGCAGGCAGGCAACTGCAATTCAATTGCACTAGCAGACTGATGATTTACAGTCAAAAAAAGTTTTTATTTTAAATATTTACAATACTGTTATAACAAATATGATTGGTGGCACTAGTTGGCTAGTGGGCCTGGCACACACGCTGGCAGGCAGGCAACTGCAATTAAATTTCACTAGCAGACTGATGATTCACAGTCAAAAAAGTTTTTATTTTAAATATTTATAATACTGTTATAACAAATATGATTGGTGGCACTAGTTGGCAAGTGGGCCTGGCACACACGCTGGCAGGCAGGCAACTGCAATTCAATTGCACTAGCAGACTGATGATTCACAGTCAAAAAAGTTTTTATTTTAAATATTTTCAATACTGTTATAACTAATATGATTGGTGGCAATAGTTGGCAAGTGGGCCTGGCACACACGCTGGCAGGCAGGCAACTGCAATTCAATTGCACTAGCAGACTGATGATTCACAGTCAAAAAAGTTTTTATTTTAAATATTTACACTACTGTTATAACAAATATGATTGGTGGCACTAGTTGGCAAGTGGGCCTGGAACACACACTGGCAGGCAGGCAACTTCAATTAGATTACACTAGCAGACTGATGTTTCACAGTCAAAAAAGTTTTTATTTTAAATATTTACACTACTGTTATAACAAATATGATTGGTGGCACTAGTTGGCAAGTGGGCCTGGCACATATGCTGGGAGGAAGGCAACTGCAAATAGATTACACTAGCTGACTGATGCTTCACAGTCAAAAAAGTTTTTTTTAAAAATATTTACACTACTGTTATAACAAATATGATTGGTGGCACTAGTTGGCAAGTGGGCCTGGAACACACGCTGGCAGGCAGGCAACTGCAATTCAATTGCACTAACAGAATGATGATTCACAGCCAAAAGGTTTTATTTTAAATATTTACAATACTGTTATAACAAATATGATTGGTGGCACTAGTTGGCAAGTGGGCCTGGCACATATGCTGGGAGGAAGGCAACTGCAATTAGATTACACTAGCTGACTGATGCTTCACAGTCAAAAAAGTTTTTTTAAAAAATATTTACACTACTGTTATAACAAATATGATTGGTGGCACTAGTTGGCAAGTGGGCCTGGCACACACGCTGGCAGGCAGGCAACTGCAATTCAGTTGCACTAGCAGACTGATGATTCACAGCCAAAAAAGGTTTTATTTTAAATATTTACAATACTGTTATAACAAATATGATTGGTGGCACTAGTTGGCAAGTGGGCCTGGAACACACGCTGGCAGGCAGGCAACTTCAATTAGATTACACTAGCAGACTGATGTTTCACAGTCAAAAAAGTTTTTATTTTAAATATTTACACTACTGTTATAACAAATATGATTGGTGGCACTAGTTGGCAAGTGGGCCTGGCACATATGCTGGGAGGAAGGCAACTGCAATTAGATTACACTAGCAGACTGATGTTTCACAGTCAAAAAAGATTTTTTTTAAAATATTTACACTACTGTTATAACAAATATGATTGGTGGCACTAGTTGGCAAGTGGGCCTGGCACACACACGCTGGGAGGAAGGCAACTGCAATTAGATTACACTAGCTGACTGATGTTTCACAGTCAAAAAAGTTTTTATTTTAAATATTTACAATACTGTTATAACAAATATGATTGGTGGCACTAGTTGGCAAGTGGGCCTGGCACACACGCTGGCAGGCAGGCCACTGCAATTCAATTGCACTAGCTGACTGATGTTTCACAGTCAAAAAAGTTTTTATTTTAAATATTTACAATACTGTTATAACAAATATGATTGGTGGCACTAGTTGGCAAGTGGGCCTGGCACACACGCTGGCAGGCAGGCCACTGCAATTCAATTGCACTAGCAGACTGATGATTCACAGTCAAAAAAGTTTTTATTTTAAATATTTACACTACTGTTATAACAAATATGATTGGTGGCACTAGTTAGCTAGTGGGCCTGGTACACACGCTGGCAGGCAGGAACCTGCAATTCAATTGCACTAGCAGACTGATGATTCACAGTCAAAAAATGTTTTATTTTAAATATTTACACTACTGTTATAACAAATATGATTGGTGGCACTAGTTGGCAAGTGGGCCTGGCACACACGCTGGCAGGCAGGCAACTGCAATTCAATTGCACTAGCAGACTGATGATTCACAGTGAAAAAAGTTATATTTTAAATATTTTCAAAACTGTTATAACAAATATGATTGGTGGCAATAGTTGGCAAGTGGGCCTGGCACACACGCTGGCAGGCAGGCAACTTCAATTAGATTACACTAGCAGACTGATGTTTCACAGTCAAAAAAGATTTTTTTTTAAATATTTACACTACTGTTATAACAAATATGATTGGTGGCACTAGTTGGCAAGTGGGCCTGGCACATATGCTGGGAGGAAGGCAACTGCAATTAGATTACACTAGCTGACTGATGCTTCACAGTCAAAAAAGTTTTTTTAAAAAATATTTACACTACTGTTATAACAAATATGATTGGTGGCACTAGTTGGCAAGTGGGCCTGGCACACACGCTGGCAGGCAGGCAACTGCAATTCAGTTGCACTAGCAGACTGATGATTCACAGCCAAAAAAGGTTTTATTTTAAATATTTACAATACTGTTATAACAAATATGATTGGTGGCACTAGTTGGCAAGTGGGCCTGGAACACACGCTGGCAGGCAGGCAACTTCAATTAGATTACACTAGCAGACTGATGTTTCACAGTCAAAAAAGTTTTTATTTTAAATATTTACACTACTGTTATAACAAATATGATTGGTGGCACTAGTTGGCAAGTGGGCCTGGCACATATGCTGGGAGGAAGGCAACTGCAATTAGATTACACTAGCAGACTGATGTTTCACAGTCAAAAAAGATTTTTTTTAAAATATTTACACTACTGTTATAACAAATATGATTGGTGGCACTAGTTGGCAAGTGGGCCTGGCACACACACGCTGGGAGGAAGGCAACTGCAATTAGATTACACTAGCTGACTGATGTTTCACAGTCAAAAAAGTTTTTATTTTAAATATTTACAATACTGTTATAACAAATATGATTGGTGGCACTAGTTGGCAAGTGGGCCTGGCACACACGCTGGCAGGCAGGCCACTGCAATTCAATTGCACTAGCTGACTGATGTTTCACAGTCAAAAAAGTTTTTATTTTAAATATTTACAATACTGTTATAACAAATATGATTGGTGGCACTAGTTGGCAAGTGGGCCTGGCACACACGCTGGCAGGCAGGCCACTGCAATTCAATTGCACTAGCAGACTGATGATTCACAGTCAAAAAAGTTTTTATTTTAAATATTTACACTACTGTTATAACAAATATGATTGGTGGCACTAGTTAGCTAGTGGGCCTGGTACACACGCTGGCAGGCAGGAACCTGCAATTCAATTGCACTAGCAGACTGATGATTCACAGTCAAAAAATGTTTTATTTTAAATATTTACACTACTGTTATAACAAATATGATTGGTGGCACTAGTTGGCAAGTGGGCCTGGCACACACGCTGGCAGGCAGGCAACTGCAATTCAATTGCACTAGCAGACTGATGATTCACAGTGAAAAAAGTTATATTTTAAATATTTTCAAAACTGTTATAACAAATATGATTGGTGGCAATAGTTGGCAAGTGGGCCTGGCACACACGCTGGCAGGCAGGCAACTTCAATTAGATTACACTAGCAGACTGATGTTTCACAGTCAAAAAAGATTTTTTTTTAAATATTTACACTACTGTTATAACAAATATGATTGGTGGCACTAGTTGGCAAGTGGGCCTGGCACACACGCTGGGAGGAAGGCAACTGCAATTAGATTACACTAGCTGACTTATGTTTTACAGTCAAAAAAGTTTTTATTTTAAATATTTACAATACTGTTATAACAAATATGATTGGTGGCACTAGTTGGCAAGAGGGCCTGGCACACACACTGGCAGGCAGGCAACTGCAATTCAATTGCACTAGCAGACTGATGATTTACAGTCAAAAAAAGTTTTTATTTTAAATATTTACAATACTGTTATAACAAATATGATTGGTGGCACTAGTTGGCTAGTGGGCCTGGCACACACGCTGGCAGGCAGGCAACTGCAATTAAATTTCACTAGCAGACTGATGATTCACAGTCAAAAAAGTTTTTATTTTAAATATTTATAATACTGTTATAACAAATATGATTGGTGGCACTAGTTGGCAAGTGGGCCTGGCACACACGCTGGCAGGCAGGCAACTGCAATTCAATTGCACTAGCAGACTGATGATTCACAGTCAAAAAAGTTTTTATTTTAAATATTTTCAATACTGTTATAACTAATACGATTGGTGGCAATAGTTGGCAAGTGGGCCTGGCACACACGCTGGCAGGCAGGCAACTGCAATTCAATTGCACTAGCAGACTGATAATTCACAGTCAAAAAAAGTTTTTTTTAAAAATATTTACACTACTGTTATAACAAATATGATTGGTGGCACTAGTTGGCAAGTGGGCCTGGCACACACGCTGGGAGGAAGGCAACTGCAATTAGATTACACTAGCTGACTGATGTTTCACAGTCAAAAAAGTTTTTATTTTAAATATTTACAATACTGTTATAACAAATATGATTGGTGGCACTAGTTGGCTAGTGGGCCTGGCACATACGCTGGCAGGCAGGCAACTGCAATTAAATTGCACTAGCAGACTGATGATTCACAGTGAAAAAAGTTTTTATTTTAAATATTTATAATACTGTTATAACAAATATGATTGGTGGCACTAGTTGGCAAGTGGGCCTGGCACACACGCTGGCAGGCAGGCAACTGCAATTCCATTGCACTAGCAGACTGATGATTCACAGTCAAAAAAGTTTTTATTTTAAATATTTTCAATACTGTTATAACTAATATGATTGGTGGCAATAGTTGGCAAGTGGGCCTGGCACACACGCTGGCAGGCAGGCAACTGCAATTCAATTGCACTAGCAGACTGATGATTCACAGTCAAAAAAGTTTTTATTTTAAATATTTTCAAAACTGATATAACAAATATGATTGGTGGCAATAGTTGGCAAGTGGGCCTGGCACACACGCTGGCAGGCAGGCAACTTCAATTAGATTACACTAGCAGACTGATGTTTCACAGTCAAAAAAGATTTTTTTTTTAAATATTTACACTACTGTTATAACAAATATGATTGGTGGCACTAGTTGGCAAGTGGGCCTGGCACACATGCTGGGAGGAAGGCAACTGCAATTAGATTACACTAGATGACTGATGTTTCACAGTCAAAAAAGTTTTTATTTTAAATATTTACAATACTGTTATAACAAATATGATTGGTGGCACTAGTTGGCTAGTGGGCCTGGCACACACGCTGGCAGGCAGGCAACTGCAATTAAATTGCATTAGCAGACTGATGATTCACAGTCAAAAAAGTTTTTATTTTAAATATTTATAATACTGTTATAACAAATATGATTGGTGGCACTAGTTGGCAAATGGGCCTGGCACACACGCTGGCAGGCAGGCAACTGCAATTCAATTGCACTAGCAGACTGATGATTCACAGTCAAAAAAGTTTTTATTTTAAATATTTTCAATACTGTTATAACTAATATGATTGGTGGCAATAGTTGGCAAGTGGGCCTGGCACACACGCTGGCAGGCAGGCAACTGCAATTCAATTGCACTAGCAGACTGATGATTCACAGTCAAAAAAGTTTTTTTTTTAAATATTTACACTACTGTTATAACAAATATGATTGGTGGCACTAGTTGGCAAGTGGGTCTGACACACACGCTGGGAGGAAGGCAACTGCAATTAGATTACACTAGCTGACTGATGTTTCACAGTCAAAAAAGTTTTTATTTTAAATATTTACAATACTGTTATAACAAATATGATTGGTGGCACTAGTTGGCAAGTGGGCCTGGCACACACGCTGGCAGGCAGGCAACTGCAATACAATTGCACTAGCAGACTGATGATTCACAGTCAAAAAAGTTTTTATTTTAAATATTTACAATACTGTTATAACAAATATGATTGGTGGCACTAGTTGGCTAGTGGGCCTGGCACACACGCTGGCAGGCAGGAAACTGCAATTCAATTGCACTAGCAGACTGATGATTCACAGTCAAAAAAGTTTTTATTTTAAATATTTACACTACTGTTATAACAAATATGATTGGTGGCACTAGTTGGCAAGTGGGCCTGGCACACACGCTGGCAGGCAGGCAACTGCTATTCAATTGCACTAGCAGACTGATGATTCACAGTCAAAAAAGTTTTTATTTTAAATATTTTCAAAACTGTTATAACAAATATGATTGGTGGCAATAGTTGGCAAGTGGGCCTGGCACACACGCTGGCAGGCAGGCAACTTCAATTAGATTACACTTGCAGACTGATGTTTCACAGTCAAAAAAGATTTTTTTTAAAATATTTACACTACTGTTATAACAAATATGATTGGTGGCACTAGTTGGCAAATGGGCCTGGCACACACGCTGGGAGAAAGGCAACTGCAATTAGATTACACTAGCTGACTGATGTTTCACAGTCAAAAAAGTTTTTATTTTAAATATTTACAATACTGTTATAACAAATATGATTGGTGGCACTAGTTGGCAAGTGGGGCTGGCACACACGCTGGCAGGCAGGCAACTGCTATTCAATTGCACTAGCAGACTGATAATTCACAGTCAAAAAAGTTTTTATTTTAAATATTTTCAAAACTGTTATAACAAATATGATTGGTGGCAATAGTTGGCAAGTGGGCCTGGCACACACGCTGGCAGGCAGGCAACTTCAATTAGATTACACTAGCTGACTGATGTTTCACAGTCAAAAAAGTTTTTATTTTAAATATCTACAATACTGTTATAACAAATATGATTGGTGGCACTAGTTGGCAAGTGGGCCTGGCACACACGCTGGGAGGAAGGCAACTGCAATTAGATTACACTAGCTGACTGATGTTTCACAGTCAAAAAAGTTTTTATTTTAAATATTTACAATACTGTTATAACAAATATGATTGGTGGCACTAGTTGGCAAGTGGGCCTGGCACACACTCTGGCAGGCAACTGCAATTTAATTGCACTAGCAGACTGATGATTCACAGTCAAAAAAGTTTTTATTTTAAATATTTACAATACTGTTATAACAAATATGATTGGTGACACTAGTTGGCTAGTGGGCCTGGCACACACGCTGGCAGGCAGGAAACTGCAATTCAATTGCACTAGCAGACTGATGATTCACAGTCAAAAAAGTTTTTATTTTAAATATTTACACTACTGTTATAACAAATATGATTGGTGGCACTAGTTGGCAAGTGGGCCTGGCACACACGCTGGCAGGCAGGCAACTGCTATTCAATTGCACTAGCAGACTGATGATTCCCAGTCAAAAAAGATTTTATTTTAAATATTTTCAAAACTGTTATAACAAATATGATTGGTGGCAATAGTTGGCAAGTGGGCCTGGCACACACGCTGGCAGGCAACTGCAATTCAATTGCACTAGCAGACTGATGATTCACAGTCAAAAAAGTTTTTATTTTAAATATTTACAATACTTTTATAACAAATATGATTGGTGGCACTAGTTGGCAAGTGGGCCTGGCACACACGCTGGCAGGCAGGCAGGCAACTGCAATTCAATTGCACTAGCAGACTGATGATTCACAGTCAAAAAAGTTTTTATTTTAAATATCTACAATACTGTTATAACAAATATGATTGGTGGCACTAGTTGGCAAGTGGGCCTGGCACACACGCTGGGAGGAAGGCAACTGCAATTAGATTACACTAGCTGACTGATGTTTCACAGTCAAAAAAGTTTTTATTTTAAATATTTACAATACTGTTATAACAAATATGATTGGTGGCACTAGTTGGCAAGTGGGCCTGGCACACACGCTGGCAGGCAACTGCAATTCAATTGCACTAGCAGACTGATGATTCACAGTCAAAAAAGTTTTTATTTTAAATATTTACAATACTTTTATAACAAATATGATTGGTGGCACTAGTTGGCAAGTGGGCCTGGCACACACGCTGGCAGGCAGGCAGGCAACTGCAATTCAATTGCACTAGCAGACTGATGATTCACAGTCAAAAAAGTTTTTATTTTAAATATCTACAATACTGTTATAACAAATATGATTGGTGGCACTAGTTGGCAAGTGGGCCTGGCACACACGCTGGGAGGAAGGCAACTGCAATTAGATTACACTAGCTGACTGATGTTTCACAGTCAAAAAAGTTTTTATTTTAAATATTTACAATACTGTTATAACAAATATGATTGGTGGCACTAGTTGGCAAGTGGGCCTGGCACACACGCTGGCAGGCAACTGCAATTCAATTGCACTAGCAGACTGATGATTCACAGTCAAAAAAGTTTTTATTTTAAATATTTACAATACTTTTATAACAAATATGATTGGTGGCACTAGTTGGCAAGTGGGCCTGGCACACACGCTGGCAGGCAACTGCAATTCAATTGCACTAGCAGACTGATGATTCACAGTCAAAAAAGTTTTTATTTTAAATATCTACAATACTGTTATAACAAATATGATTGGTGGCACTAGTTGGCAAGTGGGCCTGGCACACACGCTGGTAGGCAGGCAACTGCAATTCAATTGCACTAGCAGACTGATGATTCACTGTCAAAAAAGTTTTTATTTTAAATATTTTCAAAACTGTTATAACAAATATGATTGGTGGCAATAGTTGGCAAGTGTGCCTGGCACACACGCTGGCAGGCAGGCAACTTCAATTAGATTACCCTAGCAGACTGATGTTTCACAGTCAAAAAATATATTTTTTTAAAATATTTACACTACTGTTATAACAAATATGATTGGTGGCACTAGTTGGCAAGTGGGCCTGGCACACACGCTGGGAGGAAGGCAACTGCAATTAGATTACACTAGATGACTGATGTTTCACAGTCAAAAAAGTTTTTATTTTAAATATTTACAATACTGTTATAACAAATATGATTGGTGGCACTAGTTGGCAAGTGGGCCTGGCACACACGCTGGCAGGCAGGCAACTCTAATTCAATTGCACTAGCAGACTGATGATTCACAGTCAAAAAAGTTTTTATTTTAAATATTTACACTACTGTTATAACAAATATGATTCATGACACTAGTTGGAAAGTGGGCCTGGCACACACGCTGGCAGACAGGCAACTGCAATTAAATAACACTAGCAGACTGATGTAAAAGTTTTTTTTTTTAAAAAAGTTACACTAATGTTACAACAGATAGGAGTGGTGGCACTGAGGATAGAAGTAGGCACAGTTTGTGCTGGCAGCCTGACACACAGGCTGGCACTAGTGACAGGCTGGCCTGGCAACTAAAATTAAATAACACTAGAAGACTGATGTAAAAAATTTTTTTTACAAAATTTAAACTAATGTTACACCAGATAGGAGTGGTGGCACTGAGGATGGAAGTAGGCACAGTATATGCTGGCAGCCTGACACACAGGCTGGCACTAGTGGCAGCCAGGCTGGCCTGGCAACTAAAATTAAATAACACTAGAAGAGGACTGATGTAAAAGTTTTTTTTAAAAAAAAAATTACATCAATGTTACACCAAATATAAGTGGTGGAAAACAGAGCTATTAATCACAGTATATGATGTGACACACAGGCCTGATGGAAAATGAAATTAGATTACACTAGCAAAATGATGTAAAAGTTTTTTTAAAAAAATTTACACTAATGTTAAGCAGATATCAGTGGTGGCACAGAGCCATTAACCACAGTATATGCTGTGAGCCTTACACACAGGCCTGATAGAAAATGAAATTAGATTACACTAGCAAAATGATGTAAAAGTTTTTTTTTAAAATTTACACTAATGTTAAGCAGATATCAGTGGTGGCACAGAGCCATTAACCACAGTATATGCTGTGAGCCTGACACACAGGCCTGATAGAAAATGAAATTAGATTACACTAGCAAAATGATGTAAAAGTTTTATTTTTTTTTATTTTACACTAATGTTACACCAGATATCAGTGGTGGCAGAGAGCAATTAATCACAGTATATGATGTGAGCCTGACACACAGGCCTGATAGAAAATGAAATTAGATTACACTAGCAAAATGATGTAAACATTTTTTTTTAAAAATTTACAATGTTAAGCAGATATCAGTGGTGGCACAGAGCAATTAACCACAGTATATGCTGTGAGGCGAGCCTGACACACAGGCCTGATAGAAAATGAAATTAGATTACACTAGCAAAATGATGTAAAAGTTTTTTATTTTTTTATTTTACACTAATGTTACACCAGATATCAGTGATACTGGTGGCACAGAGCAATTTATCACAGTATATGATGTGGGCCTGACACACAGGCCTGATAGAAAATGAAATTAGATTACACTAGCAAAATGATGTAAAAGTTTTTTTTTTTAAATTTACACTAATGATTGTTAAGCAGATATCAATGGTGGCACAGAGCAATTAACCACAGTATATGCTGTGAGTCTGACACACAGGCCTGATAGAAAATGAAATTATGTCTATAATAATAGGGGGCGCCCTAGAGATTATATAATATGTTAAATAAGGGTATAATGATAAATGTATTACTCAATATAGTGTGTAATGATAGTGTGTATAATGTATATCTAAAGTAGATAATCCAATAAGGAACAATGTGATAGATACAATTTGTTATCACAATTGATACACTATTAATCAAATATTACAAGCATTGAAAACTGTGAGAATGATTAAAGTCTTTAGTCTTTGGATGGTAGATAGAGGAGATGCAGGGCAGGAATCTGTGGAGAACCCGGCCAGGATCCTAATAGGGTTATCTATAAACAAGAAGAGAAACAGATGCGCCACATGGCCCAATATTGTTTGATCCACACAGATATACGTTCAGGTAGTACTATATTAGACTCACAATCTTGAGAGCACTCCAATTAGTGCATTGGGAGCAGTCTGGGATCTATGACAGTCACCCAGCAGACAGGGCTCTTAGGGTTGAAATGGAATTTCTGTGATAAAAATACAAAAAGACACAGAGGTGCCTATATGGCCTAGTACAGTCTTGAACCCAGGAGCAGTGATGTATGTAATAAGAGATATACTCACATTTGGTAGTGCATCCCTATTGATGCTATTCAAACAAGAAGGGATCAATACAGTCACCCAACAGACTATGACAAGGCTTCCACATGAGGCAATCAGCAAAATTCCAATGGACCAAAGGTAGAACCAAAAAATCCACAATAGCAAGTGTTTTGGTAAAAAAAAGTGATAAACTTTACTAACAAGGATTAAAATCAAGCGACGCGTTTCTCAGCAACAAGCTGTTTCATCAGGCTTATAAAATATGACTTAAACACTTGCTATATATACCCACATTTGTATCAACATGATTAGCAACACCTGTGAAAGGAGTGGCTGGAGGCAACTCCCTCGTTTTTGAGCCTATCAGCGTTCAATATAATAAAATGACAGTCAAAATTCAAAACAAATTTGAGTGTTAATACAAACTCGCAGTGTGAATTCATATTTTTCACAATTGTTACCTTTATGGATAATCATTATAAAAATTGTATAAAAGCAATTCAAACAATGTTTAATGACACCATTCAGTGTGATAGCTGTTTTTGTCATGTACTTAAGAGTGCTTAGACTAGATCTCCCTATTGGTGAAATATAAGGACTATAAGTCTTTTTAAGCTATACTTACTTGATTTTAAATCGTGTAATGATGTCTGAGCAGTCTGAGTCATGGCGTGTTTGTATACAACCTGGCGTTCCCTAATAGTCATTGCGCATGCGTGTGATGTCATACATCAATCACTGAGTTGCGCTATGTACGGATAATATATATCCCCGATCTATTGTGCTAGGAGGCATTAACGTTCCGATATCATTTGTCTATATGACCCAACTGTACTAAAAGCTTTCTAGTAAATCTAATCTTGCTCGTAATGATTTTAAATAAGGTACTATTATAGTACCAGTAAAGAATGCTGTGTCTTAGTAATAATAGGGCTTGTACTGTGTGTATGATTGGTCGGAAATGACTGTGTGTAGACTTAACATCAGTCAATAGCAGATAGATACGTCACAAGGGGTATGTCTATCGGCTAATGAATAGGTACTAAATATATACTAGTCTCTAGATTATAATGTAATGATCAACATATGGCTTATGGCAAGAAAGTGGTAATAACAAATTCATACAGCCCATCAGCGTGGTTGTGATAACTAAATATGAGTGTCCGTGTGGATCCCATATCAAAAATGATTACTGAAATAATTACGTGTTTTACCTAATGTTGACAGTCCTATTAAATAAGTAAAATTAAAATCATAAAAGCATCAATACAACTGAGTAAGATATATATAGTGGATTAATATTATAAAATTATACCGTATGTGTGATTATCCTATGACAAGTGCTACTAGTGAAGTTTAGAGATATCTATTTATCTACCCATATTTGTGATAACTCTTAATGAGTTATGTGATATAATTCAATTCCTCATTAATAATAATGTGACAATGTTAGTGCTAAACTTTAATATTTAATATTTAATATGATTTAAATGAGTATATAGTTGGAAAAATGAGGTCATTAATATGATAATATGTAGTACTAAAGTGTTTAAGTCATATTTTATAAGCCTGATGAAACAGCTTGTTGCTGAGAAACGCGTCGCTTGATTTTAATCCTTGTTAGTAAAGTTTATAACTTTTTTTACCAAAACACTTGCTATTGTGCATTTTTTGGTTCTATCTCTGGTCCATTGGAATTTTGCTGATTGCCTCCTGTGGAAGCCTTGTCATAGTCTGTTGGGTGACTGTACTGATCCCTTCTTGTTTGAATAGCATCAATAGGGATGCACTACCAAATGTGAGTATATCTCTTATTACATACATCACTGCTCCTGGGTTCAAGACTGTACTAGGCCATATAGGCACCTCTGTGTCTTTTTGTATTTTTATCACAGAAAATGAAATTAGATTACACTAGCAAAATGATGTAAAAGTTTTTTTTTTTTAAATTTTACACTAATGTTACACCAGATATCAGTGGTGGCACAGAGCAATTAACCACAGTATATGCTGTGTGAGCCTGACACACAGGCCTGATAGAAAATGAAATTAGTTTACACTAGCAAAATGATTTAAAAGTTGTTTTTTTAAATTTACACTAATGTTACACCAGATATCAGTGGTGGCACAGAGCAATTAACCACAGTATATGCTGTGTGAGCCTGACACACAGGCCTGATAGAAAATTAAATTAGATTACACTAGCAAAATGATTTAAAAGTTTTTTTTTAAAATTTCCACTAATGTTAAGCAGATATCAGTGGTGGCACAGAGCAATTAACCACAGTATATGCTGTGTGAGCCTGGCACACAGGCCTGATAGAAAATGAAATTAGATTACACTAGCAAAATGATTTAAAAGTTTTTTTTTTTAAATTTACACTAATGTTAAGCAGATATCAGTGGTGGCACTAATCACAGTATATGCTGTGAGCCTCACACACAGGCTGACAGCCAGGCAAATGCATATAAAATTACAAATAAAAAAAAAAATGACTGAAGTTCTAGCCCTAAAAATGGCATTTTGTGGTGCTGTCCTTACAGCAGAGATTAGATGAGTCCTTCAGAACTGTAGTGGACACTAAATACACTAGCCTAGCTATCTATTTCCCTATAATATCAGCAGCAGCAGCACTAAACCTCCTCTCACTAACAATGCAAGATCGTAATGAATCTAAAATGGCTGCTGCCCAGGAGCTGGGAGGGTCTGTGAGGGAGTGTCTGCTGCTGATTGGCTCAAATGTGTCTGCAGGCTGTGAGATACAGGGTCAAAGTTTCCTCAATGATGACGAATAGGGGGCGGATCGAACATCGCATATGTTCGCCCGCTGCGGCGAACGCGAACAAGCTAAGATCTCCGGGAACTGTTCCCCGGCGAACAGTTGGGGACATCACTAATTAGGAGTTAATACTTTAAAAAGGTAGATTGCATTGTGGGGGTGGCAGATTAGGGGTTAATAGTTTAAATAGGTAGACTGCATTGTGGGGGGGTTGGCAGATTAGGGGTTAATAGTTTAAATAGGTACTTTGCGATGTGGGTGAATGGTGGACTAGGAGTCAATAATTTAAATAGGTACTTTCCGATGTGGGGGAATGGCGGTTTAGAGGTTAATACATTTTATTGTTAGTTGGGATGTGGGGGAATAGCAGTTTAAAGGTTAATACATTTTATTGTTAGTTGCGATGTAGGGGTTGGCGGTTTAATGGTTAATACATGTATTATAAATTGCGATGTTGGGGAATGGCAAATAGAGTGGTTTTGACGTGTTGGGTTTATTTTTGGGAGGCGAATTAGATTTCAATGGGAAAAAGGTTTCAAAAAGCCCCTTTTTCTTATTTTACACCTTGTTGAGCTGGGTGTAATATTTGTTAATGTATCGGCAGCCTCCGACAGTGTATTAACGGTTTGCGTGGTTATTGGAAACCTGGAATTTCTTAAAGATTAGCAGCTTCTAATACTTTCTATGGGACACGAAAATGTTTTCGGCAGCCGGAGTCCGTTTGCTGCAATTGAGGTATAACAGGCAGTTGGAAGCAGTCGATATTGCTTCCGACAGCATATTTAACAGTTTGCGAGCGAATGCAAACCTAATTACGGCTCAATGGAAACAAGCCCAAAGTTGTGTAATTGCTGTCAGCAACATTAAAGGTAAAAAGAGAGAGAGATGCACTCAGCTGAGACAGAACAAAAGCTGGAAAAACTTCCGTGCCATGTTCATTTTAGGGTGCCACTCAGGGTGCATACTCTTTTAGCACACTATGCCCCTTCACAGAGAAAAAATATCCTGTAGCATATCAGTCTGACCCTGCCCAATGACAGTCCAGCACCGAAATTCCAGGCAATTCTTCTCTGAACAAGAGAAACAACAACCCCAGACAATCATTTCAGCCTTCTGTGGGCCTCGTCAGTGAGGTGCAGTCGCATCTCTCTAAGGGCATGTGTGCAAGGAGTCCACGTCTGGTTTCCCCTTTTACTCTTAGGGAGACCCAAGAGCAATTTGCATAAATATAAAAAAATAGAGAGATGCACTCAGCTGAGACAGAACAAAAGCTGGAAAAACTTCCGTGCCATGTTCATTTTAGGGTGCCACTCAGTGTGCATACTCTTTTAGTATTAAAGGGACATACACTAGATTTCTCATTGCACAAAAGTTTTTTAGATGAACCATTTATATAGCCAATGTGGAGTGCTTGTACACTAAGATATTTTTTCTTGCAATATTCTTAAAGTCTGAAATGTACGATCACTTTAAAGGGACAAGAAACCCAAAAAAGTTCTTTCATGATTCAGAAAGAGCATGCGATTTTTAACAACTTTCCAATTTACATCTATTATTTAATTTGCTTCCTTCTCTTGTTATCCTTTGCTGAAAGGTTTATCTTAGAAAGCTCAGGAGTAGCAAAGAACCTAGGTTCTAGCTGCTGATTGGTGGCTGCATATATATACTGATTGTCATTGGCCCATGTGTTCAATTAGAAACCAGTAGTGCATTGCTGCTCTTTCAACAAATGATACCAAGACAATGAAGCAAATTTGATAATAGAAATAAACTGAAAAGTTGTTTAAAATTGTATGTTCTACCTAAATCATTAAAGAAAATTTTTGGGTTTTATGTCCCTTTAAACACTGTAGCTTATTGATAAGCAAACACGATTTAAGAAGGGAAATGCAAATGTATCTTCTCCCGTAAGAAATGCAGATCGGCTTCTCCAAATAAGAAAAGTGATGGGAAGAGCTTGGCCATTGAAAAAACAATTGTAGCAAACATGGCCTTAAAGTTCCCTCTCTTGACTTGTAATAGCATTCAGCTAGATTACGAATTTTGCATTATGAGTGAAAAAGCAGCGTTATGCTTCATAATGATGCTTTTTCCCTAACGCCGCTATTACATGTCTTGTAGGTATAGGTGTACCGCACACCTTTTTAGCCGTCACGCAACGTCACAGTACCGCACTTTTTAAAAAGTCCTTTTTCAATGGGAATTCCATAGCGCCGGTATTACGAGTTTGCCTGGGAGGCCAAAAAGTGAGCGTTACAGCCTAAAATGACAAGATCCATACCGCCACCTAAAGTCAGTAGTTATGAGTTTTACGTTACAAAGCTGTAACATAAAACTGATAACTAAAGTGTTAAAAAGTGCACTAACACCCATAAACTACCTATTAACCCCTAAACTGAGGCCCTCCCACATCGCAAACACTATAATAAAAATATTAACCCCTAATCTGCTGCTCCGGACATCGCCGCCACTTAAAAAATGTATTAACCCCATATTCCACCGCTCCCCGACATCGTCACCACTATAATAAACCTATTAACCCCTAAACCGCCGCCCTCCAGCATCGCAAACACTATTTAAATATTATTAACCCTTAATCTGCCGTCTATCAACACCGCCGCTATAATAAACCTATTAACCACAAAACCACAAGCCCCCCACAACGAAATATAATAAAATAAACTATTAACCCCTAAACCTCTGGCCTCCCACATCACTACATAAATATATTAACCCCTAAAACTCTAACGTAACGCTTAGCCTAAGTCTAACCCTAACACCCCCTAACTTGAATATAATTAAAATAAATCTAAATAAAACTTACAATTATTACCTAAATAATTCCTATTTAAAACTAAATACTTAACTTATAAAATAAAACCTAAGCTAGCTACAAAATAACCAATAGTTACATTGTAGCTAGCTTAGGTTTCATTTTATTTCACAGGTAAGTTTGTATTTATTTTAACTAGGTAGACTAGTTAGTAAATAGTTATTAACTATTTACTAACTACCTAGTTAAAATAAATACAAAGTTATCTGTAAAATAAAACCTAACCTGCCTTACAGTAAAACCTAACATTACAATCAAATAAAATAAATTAAATTAATAAAATACAATTATCTAAATTGCAAAAAAAAATAAACACTAAATTACACAAAATAAAAAACTAATTACACCTAATCTAATAGCCCTATCAAAATAAAAAAGCCCACCCAAAATAAAAAATACCTAGCCTACACTAAACTGCCAATGACTCTTAAAAGGGCCTTTTACGGGGCATTGCCCCAAATAAATCAGCTCTTTTACCACCCACCCAACCAAACCCCCCAAATAAAATCTAAATAAACCTAAGCTAACCATTGCCCTGAAAAGGGCATTTGGAGGGTGTGACGAACCAAGGTTATCCAACCCTGCGCCAGTCACTTATTTGGCACAGAAAGGGTTATCAGACCCCTTCTACTCTCACTAATATGTCACAATCTAGCCACACCGGACCAGCTTGTGATTTAGTTCAGTGGGTGCAAGGGTTAACAACACTCTCTAGTCTGTACTAGACTTTAAAGAAATGCCCAAACTCCCCTTTAATGCCACCCACACTAAACTAACAATGCTGCCACAACTTATGATATATTAAAGGGAAAATCCTCTCTTGGTTTCATTGGGAGAATCAATTTGATACCAGATATGACAGATTTCCCTTCACTTAATGTCATAACAGTTTTAAACACATATATACATAATACCAATGTCCTTTTAGTGACCTTATCAGTTTCTGTGACTGAGGCCCTGTTTCCTATCATGTATTCTCCTGACAGTCTAAGCCATAGAACTCTATCCTGTTTACACTGCCAAGCATTTATGATGCTCCTGGCACTTCAAAGAAACACAAACCCAGGACACAATTCTTCTTGAAAAGCAGATAACTGTTTTTAGCTCACAAGCTGAACAGAATTAACCCTTTCTCAGCTGAATCCTGAGGTATTCGTGACACCTCCCCCAATAAGAGACGCAAAAGGGGGTGGCTACGAGCCACTCCTGATGCGTATCAAAGGGAGCTTCCCCTTGCGGTGATAACGCCATTGCCAGACAAATTGAACATAGCAGTTTTGCCAGCAGGATGCCATCCTTTTAAAAGTGACACACTAGTTGCTCTACCCAACTGATTTAATATATTGCAGGGCCCCTTCCATGCAGCCTGTAGCTGGTTCTGCCTCATGGGTGTTAGTACTAGAACATTTTGCCCCATCTCATACACTCCCTCTCTGGCAGTAAAATCCTGCAACTGTTTTTGTGGGAATATGGCATCTCTGGGTTTTGCAGGTACCTCCCCCAATAAGGCTTGCATCTTATCCCTGAATAACACATCATTCCCTGTAACAGAGGTGCCTGTGAAACCTAGGGTCTTGCTACCTATGGTGTGCTCTCTGAACATATTGTGTGCTGTCAGTTGCTGCTTAACTACCACGGGCTCTTGCCCTCCCACTGGAGTAGAATTCCTGTACTCCTGCACTCTGTTATAGTTGGTAGGGGGTTGACTAACTGCCCCCTCCTCTCCACTGTGGGTCCTAGCTGCTGAGCCTGCTGGGGACTCCGATGCTGCACACTTATCAGTGTATTTGCTGAATGGCACTGTGGGGCTGTGTAAATACACTTCTCTTTACTCCCCCCCCCCGTGCCTGCAGTCTGTGTCAGTCTCTGTCCCCTAGTCTTTTGCAGTCTGTTTATAGGTCACAGCTGAGGTTACTGGGGTCTCTGTCACCCACAATCTTTCACACTCACTCTGGGGGTCCCTCAAAGAGTATCCTGTACCCTCCTCCCCCACACACTCTGAAATCTGTGGCTCTGCTGCTTCTGTCATAGAGTGGGCTAGCTTTTCCCCCTGCTCTCTCTCACAGTCAGTCTGCCACTTTGCATCCTCAAACAGAATCTGGGATCCTTCTGACACTGGTGCAGACAAGCACACATCTTCCTTTTGCCATTTATCCCATATATTGTGTCTTTTCACAGGGAACTGAATTGGCCCTGGCACAGACTGGCACACATCATCCAGCGGCCCAGTCACCCAGTCATTCTCTCCCCAGTCAATCTCACCTCCTTCTATAGAATCCACTGATTCAATCACAGACAGACACTCACCTGCCTCCTCTCCCAGACAGTTTCTCCCTGTACAGCTAAACTCGGTTCAGGCACAGACAGACCCACACAGTCTATCTGCCTTTTTCCACCATCAGTCTCACACTGTACAGTTTCACATCTCAGCACAGACACCCCCAGTTCAGGCACAGCACTTTGCACACATGCACTCTGTCCTCTCTCCTGGTCATAATGTCTCTGAACATTTTCACACACAGCCCTTTTCACATAAGGGTCTACAACAGACAGACACTCACCACTCATCTGCCTCCTCTCACAAACAGTTTCTCCCTGTACAGTTAAACTTGGTTCAGGCACAGACAGACCCACACAGTCTATCTGCCTTTCTCCCCCATCAGTCTCTCCTCGTACAGGTTAACATCTCAGCACAGACACCCCCAGTTCAGGCACAGCACTTTGCACACATGCACTCTGTCCTCTCTCCTGGTCATAATGTCTCTGAGCATTTTCACACACAGCCCTTTTCACATAAGGGTCTACAACTAATGTCCCTAGGTCACATGTAGCATTGTCAGGCACATAAAGAGATAACAATCTACCCAAATCAGTACCCAGTAAAACATCATTAGGAATATTTTCAGATACCCCCACATTTCTTAAACCTCTCCCTGCTCCCCAATCAAGATATACATGTGCCATAGGCACTGCAAGTTTCATTCCCCCAATCCCTTTAACTGCTACAGTCCTACCAGGAATAATGTCCTGATAGCGCACCAGCACTGGACGTACAAGAGTCACGGCTGCGCCGGTGTCCCGAAGCCCAAGTGTTACCTTAGTTCCAACTAGCACAGGTTGCAAGTTCTCCTGGTTGCTTTTCTCTGGACGTGTAACAAATAAAACAGATGCTGGTACTTCTGAGGGATTACCCCCTCCAGCTGATTGCTCCAAGTTAATCCTCTCTGGGCAAGTGGAGCTGATGTGGCCCACTTTGTTGCAAGCCAACCATTTGCGAGTATCCCCCTGCCCAGATGCAGCACTCGCCCCTCCTTTCCCAGAGGGAACAGACACATGAAACAAAGACACAGCAGGTTTTGTGAAGGGGGGTCGTGCAGCAGCTCCTTTCCAGGTGGATCCCCCCTTAGAAAAGGTTTTTCTCCCATTCCCTGGTGACCTGTTGGCTGTGTAAAAATCAGCCGGCTCACCAGCTTCCAATGATGTTATGGGTTTACGGTCCAAAACCCATTCTTGAACTTCTGCTGGGCCCAGCTGCATAAATTGCTCCTTCACTATCAGATCTTCCAGCTCCTCCATAGTGGCAACTTTTAATCCTCTGACCCACTGTTTAAAGGCTGTAGTCAAGTTCCCAACAGCTGCAGTATAGCTCTCTGACAAACCTTTCTGCAGGGAACGGAATTTCTTCCTGTACACCTCAGAAGTAAGATTATACATCCTATGCAGTGCAGCTTTAATGGAATCATAGTCCTGATCAAACTCTGGGGGTAGTTCAGCAAAAGCTTCCAGTGCAGGACCTTTCAGGCCAGGGGTAAGTTACTTGGCCCACTGCTCCCTTGGCAGCTAGAACTGTCTGCAAACTTTCTCAAAGCTATGCAGAAATACATCCACATCACCATCTTTCTCCAGAGTGGGAAAATTCTCTGCACGCACTCTGGGAGCAGGTGGGTCTCTAGGTTCACTAACAACAGGTGAGACCATCCCTCTTTCCAACCGTACAAGCTGTAGCTGATACTCTCTCTCCACCTGTCATTCAGCAGCCTGTCTTTCAGCTGCCAGAGACTCTCTCTCAGCTGCCAGAGACTCTCTCTCAGCTTCCCTAGCCGCCTGTCTCTCAGCCACAGCAGCCTGTCTCTCATAAAATTTTGTAATCAGTTCCATGCGCAAACTTGTATCCACTGAGCCCATATGTTTCAGAACAGTTTGCAAATAATAGTCCAATGGATCCCCAGATCTTGATGAATCGCTACCCCCAGCTGCAGACATCTCTCCTGAGACCTCAACTGGTGTGATTTGGCTGTTATCATATTCAACAAGAGCTTGTATTAGTCCATCTTTGTTCTTTCCACCTGTTGAAATATCACACTCCTGGCATAAGAGGGCCAGTGTCTCTTTGGTTTGCTGCTCGTATGATTCCATAGCAAAAAGAAAATAGAAATGAAAAACAGAGAATAGGGAAGGGGACTGTTTGCAATGTGTGACTATATAATGTACTGAGTTTTAGCCTTTGGAAATTGTAAGAAACAATTTCTTTTAGTACCGGGATTTTCACACTAGCAAATCCACAGGCACTAAAATCTAATAACAAAATTGATCTACATCGCTTCCCACCAATTTGTGATGAACCAAAGTTATCCAACCCTGCGCCAGTCACTTATTGGCACAGAAAGGGTTATCAGACCCCTTCTACTCTCACTAATATGTCACAATCTAGCCACACCAGACCAGCTTGTGATTTAGTTCAGTGGGTGCAAGGGTTAACAACACTCTCTAGTCTGTACTAGACTTAAAAGAAATGCCCAAACTCCCCTTTAATGCCCCCCACACTAAACTAACAATGCTGCCACCACTTATGATTTATTCAAGGAAAAACCCAGCCTAAGGAAAAACCCAGCCTTGCACATTAACTTTCTGAGTACAATTTAGCAGAAAATAACATAAATTATACAGTTCTAATAAGAGAGCAAAAATCCAAGAGCGCCAACAAAAAAGAGTCAAACAAACCCACTATTTAGAAATACAGGGTTAAAAAATAATAATAAACACTATAAATTTGCAGGGTCTAATACTTAATCATAAATATTGCACATATACATATATAATTAATCCTGGAAAGAAGAGAAAATATATACTCTTACCAAGTTTATGTTCAACAAAGGTAGATATAAACTGATTATTTTGTAATGATAGTTCAGAAAAAAGTTCGCAATTTTCCTCCACACTGTCCTGCTGCTCCTTATATTCCACTGGTGTAGAGTCCGTGGTAGCAAAAACTGAAAAGAATCCCTGTCAAAAGACACAAGAAAACAGGAGCGCAACTCCGTGCACCAAACAGTACACGGATGATCTAAGTGTAGATTTAAAACAATTTTAATGGTGATATTATATATACAAACATCCAAACAAATGATTCCAAACTCACATAGTAACCCTCAAACATATGAGGTATGTCAGCACACAAATAAGAGGAATGTATGTCCCACTGCTGGTCTTTTCCTCTCTCTCTCCCAAATTATTCGATAGCCAGCGGGTAAATCCTCTCATGGAAAATGGACCCTCTCTGCTCTCAATGCGATAGACGCTGTACTGCAAATAGCCGGCTCCAGTCCAGGTACTAACACAAACGTCAGAGTACGTCCTACGTTGCGTAAAGTGGGCGTAAAGAGAGCAGAGAGGGTCCGTTTTCCATGAGAGGATTTACCCGCTGGCTATCGAATAATTTGGGAGAGAGAGAGGAAAAGACCAGCAGTGGGACATACATTCCTCTTATTTGTGTGCTGACATACCTCATATGTTTGAGGGTTACTATGTGAGTTTGGAATCATTTGTTTGGATGTTTGTATATATAATATCACCATTAAAATTGTTTTAAATCTACACTTAGATCATCCGTGTACTGTTTGGTGCACGGAGTTGCGCTCCTGTTTTCTTGTGTCTTTTGACAGGGATTCTTTTCAGTTTATACAGTTCTAATATTCCAGTCTCTTTCAGTAACGTGGTTCAATTATTAGACAAAGGCCAAACTTAATAAAATAATTATTTATTATGCCAAAAATATTATGCACAATGCATTATTAATAAAAAGTTGTTACAAATAAAATTACACATTAGCAAACAGTTTTTCAAAATAAAAAGAAGAAAATTAGAAACCTTACACTGTACTAGTCTTTGGAATCTGTTACCAGAGAGATGGCATGAAGCAATGGGTCCTTACACTGTGTTGTCACAGCCTCCCTTGTAAGAATGACCTCTCATAGCTGAAAAATAAGATTCTTATACCTATCTTCCATAGATCAGATTGCCTGACCACACCCTCCTGGGCGGGCTAAGAAACCCCCCTGTCTTTATGACCTTCAATAAACTAAGTTTTTTGCCTGAAATTATAGAACCCATTATAATTTCTGATAGGCCACTCTATAGTCAGATATACTGACCGGTACTGTCTTGGTTTTATTGGGAGAATCAATTTGATACCAGATATGACAGATTTCCTTTCACTTAATGTCATAACAGTTTTAAACACATATATACATAATACCAACGTCCTTTTAGTGACCTTATCAGTTTCTGTGACTGAGGCCCTATTTTCTATCATGTATTCTCCTGACAGTCTAAGCCATAAAACTCTATCCTGTTTACACTGCCAAGCATTTATGATGCTCCTGGCACTTCAAAGAAACACAAACCCAGGACACAATTCTTCTTGAAAAGCAGATAACTGTTTTTAGCTCAAAAGTTGAACAGAATTAACCCTTTCTCAGCTGAATCCTGAGGTATTCGTGACAGATGGGCATTGCCCTTAAAAGGGCATTTAGATCTTTTACATTGCCCAAACCCTAATCTAAAAATAAAACCCACCAAATAAACCCTTAAAAAACCTAACACTAACCCTCGACGATCCACTTACAGTTTTTGAAGACCGGACATCCATCCTCATCCAGGCGGCAGAAGTCTTCATCCAAGCGGGCAGAAGTCCTCATCAAAGCCGGCAGAAGTCTTCATCCAAGCGGGCAAAAGTCTTCATCCAGACGGTATCTTCTATATTCATCCATCCGTGCGTGCAGCGGGTCCATCTTCAAGACATTTGGCGCCGAGCATCCTCTTCTTCCAATCGCTGCTGTAGAATGAAGTTTCCCTTTAAGTATTGTCATCCAAGATGGCGTCCCTTACATACCGATTGGCTGATAGAATTCTATCAGCCAATAGGAATTAAAGGTAAAAAAATCCTATTGGCTGTTGCAATCAGCCAATACGATTCAGCTCGCATTCTATTGGCTGATTGGATCAGCCAATAGGATGAAAGCTCAATCCTATTGGCTGATTGCAACAGCCAATAGGATTTTTTCACCTTTAATTCCTATTGGCTGATAAAATTCTATCAGCCAATTGGAGTGTAAGGGGCACCATCTTGGATGATGTCACTTAAAGGGAAACTTCATTCTACAGCAGCAATTGGAAGAATAGGATGCTCAGCGCCGGATGTCTTGAAGATGGACCCGCTCCGCGCCGGATGGATGAAGATAGAAGATGCTGTCTGGATGAAGACTTCTGCCCGCTTGGATGAAGACTTCTGCTGGCTTCTATGAGGACTTCTACCCGCTTGAAGACTTTTGCCGCCTGGATGAGGATGGATGTCCGGTCTTCGAGAACTGTAAGTGGATCGTCGGGGGTTAGTGTTAGGGTTTTTTTAAGGGTTTATTGGGTGGGTTTTATTTTTAGCTTAGGGTTTGGGCAATGTAAAAGAGCTAAATGCCTTTTTAAGGGCAATGCCCATCCAAATTCCCTTTTCAGGGCAATGGTAAGCTTAGGTTTATTTAGATAGGTTTTTATTTGGGGGGTTTGGTTGTGTGGGTGGTGGGTTTTACTGTTGGGGGGTGTTTGTATTTTATTTAACAGATAAAAGTACTGATTTGGCAGTTTAGTGTAGGCTAGGGGTTTTTCTATTTTGGGTGGGCTTTTTTATTTTGATAGGGCTATTAGATTAGGAGTAATTCGTTTTTATTTTTGATAATTTCGTTTTTTATTTTGTGTAATTTAGTGTTTTGTTTTGTTTTTTGTAATTTAGATAATTGTATTTTATTAATTTAATTTATTTTATTTTATTGTAATGTTAGGTTTTAGTGTAAGGCAGGCTAGGTTTTATTTTACAGATAACTTTGCATTTATTTTAACTAGGTAGTTAGTAAATAGTGAATAACTATTTAATAACTAGTCTACCTAGTTAAAATAAATACAAACTTACCTGTGAAATAAAATGAAACCTAAGCTAGCTACAATGTAACTATTGGTTATTTTGTAGCTAGCTTAGGTTTTATTTTATAAGTTAAGTATTTAGTTTTAAATAGGAATTATTTAGATAATAATTGTAAGTTTTATTTAGATTTATTTAATTATATTTAAGTTAGAAGGGTTTAGGGTTAGATTTAGGCTTAGGGATACGTTAGGGTTATGCTTAGGGTTACGGTTACGTTAGGGTTAGGTTTAGGGGTTAATATATTTATTTAGTGTTAGTGATGTGGGAGGCCAGAGGTTTAGGGGTTAATAACTTTAGTATAGTAGAGGCGACATGGGGGCGGCAGATTAGGGGTTAATAACTGTAATGTAGGTGGCGGCGATATCGGTGGCGGCAGATTAGGGGTTAATAACTGTAATGTAGGTGGCGGCAATGTTTGGGGCAGCAGATTAGATGTGTTTTTTATGTTAGGGTGTTAGGTTTAAACGTAACTTTTTCTTTCCCCATAGACATCAATGGGGCTGCGTTATGGAGCTATTGTTTCCGCGATCGCAGGTGTCTCCCCATTGATGTCTATGGGTAAATCGTGCACGAGCACGTCAAAACACTGCTTGTATTTGGGTGAGGTATTGAGCTCAACGCAACCATATAGCCCGCACAAGCCGGGTTTTGCAACACCTGTAATAGCAGTGCTATAGGGAGGTTAAATTCCGCCGCTTTTGTGGCGGTCGTTAATTTCCCTATATCGCTCAAAACTCGTAATCTATCTGATTGTGTTTTAAGTCTGTTTACCCATATAAGATTTTGAAAAGAAAACATTTTACTATTAGTGCACGTGTAACCCATTTACTAACAGAGGAAGTTTATATATATATATATATATATATATATATATATATATATATACTAGTCCTAAAGCCCGTTCACATGGAATATTATTTGCAGTACAGCGGCCCCACCCCTTGTGCTCTCTCCCTCCCCCTCTCTTTTGCTCTCTCTCCCCCCTCTCTTTTGCGCTCTCTCTCTCCCCCTTTCTTTTGCGCTCTCTCTCCCCCTCTCTTTGCTCTCTCTCCCCCCTCTCTTTTGCTCTCTCTCTCCCCCTCTCTTTTGTGCTCTCTCTCTCTCCCCCCTCTCTTTTGCGCTCTCTCTCCCCCTCTCTTTTGCACTCTCTGTCCCCCGCTCTCTTTTGCGCTCTCTCTCCCCCCCTCTCTTTTGCGCTCTCTCTCCCCCCTCTCTTTTGCGCTCTCTCCCCCACTCTCTTTTGCGCTCTCTTCCCCCTCTCTTTTACACTCTCTCTCCCCCCTCTCTTTTGCTTTCTCTCCCCTCTCTCTTTTACGCTCTCTCCCCCTCTCTTTTGCGCTCTCTCTCCCCCTCTCTTTTGCGCTCTCTCTCCCACTCTCTTTTGCTCTCTCTCTCCCCCTCTCTTTTGCGCTCTCTCTCCCCCTCTTTTTTGCGCTCTCTCTCCCCCCTCTCTTTTGCACTCTCCCCCTCTCTTTTGCGCTCTCTCTCCCCCTCTCTTTTGCTCTCTCTCTCCCCCCTCTCTTTTGCGCTCTCTCTCCCCCCTCTCTTTTGTTCTCTCTATCCCCCCTCTCTTTTGCGCTCTCTCTCCCCCCTCTCTTTTGCGCTCTCTCTCCCCCCTCTATTTTGTGCTCTCTCCCCCCTCTCTTTTGCACTCTCTCCCTCCACTCTCTTTTGCACTCTCTCCCCCTCTCTTTTACACTCTCTCTCTCCCCCCCTCTCTTTTGCGCTCTCTCTCCCCCCTCTCTTTTGCTCTCTCTCTCCCCCCCTCTCTTTTGCTCTCTCCATCCTTCTTTTTTGCTCTCTCTCTCCCCCTCTCTATTGCTCTCTCCCCCCCCTCTTTTTTGCTCTCTCTCCCTCCTCTCTCTCTCCCCCTCTTTCTCCCCCTCTCTCTCTTCCCCTCTCTCTCCCCCCCCCCTCTTTATCCCCCCCTCTCTCTCTCCCCCCCTCTTTCTCTCTCTCCCACCTCTTTATCTCTCCCCCCTCTTTCTCTCTCTCTACCCCCCCCCCCCTCTCTCTCTCTCTCCACCCCCCTCTCTCTCCCCCTCTCTCTACCTCCTCCTCTCTCTATCTCCCCCCTCTCTCTCTCTCCCCCCTCTCTTTATCTCCCCCTCTCTCTCTCCCCCCCTCTTTCTCTCCTCCCCCCTCTTTCTCTCTCTCTCTACCCCCTCTCTCTCTCTCCCGCCTCTCTCTCTCCCCCTCTCTCTATCTCCCCCCTCTCTCTATCTCCCCCCTCTCTCTCCCCCCCCCTCTCTCTCTCTCTCTCTCTCTCTCTCTCTCTCCCCTCTCTCTCTCTCTCCCCCCCTCTCTCTATCTCCTCCTCTCTCTATCTCCCCCCTCTTTCTATCTCCCCCCTATCTCTATCTCCCCCTCTCTCTATCTCCCCCCTCTCTCTCTCCCCCCTCTCTTCTTTTGCTCTCTCTCCCCTTTTCTTTTGCTCTCTCTCTTTCCCCCTTTTATTTTCTCTCTCCCCCTCTATTTTGCGCTCTCTCCCCTCTCTATTATCCTATATTTAGCTCTTTCACATCTCTTTTGTTCTCTCCCCTTCTTTCTATCTCTCCCCCTCTCTATCTCTCTCCCCTCTATCTCGCGTGCGTGACCACGCCCCGCCCCGCCCCCATCATGTCTGGTCACGCCTCACTCATGCCCGGCCACGCACACTTCTGTCCGCACCAGCTGCAAACAGCAGAACAGGTAGGGACTCTAAGGCCAGGTGTGTTTGTCCTCTGCTGTCTCACTCTCTACTGCACATGACAGCTTTGGACAAACACACTTGGCCTTTTATAGTATAGGAGATATATATATATATAAATATATATATATATATATATATATATATATATATATATATATATATATACTAGAGCTCTACCTGTTTTGGATTTTATAGCTATCCGATACAGGAAATGGTACCAATTGTGTGATTTAATGATACAGGCTTGTATTATATTGACATGAGGTGTAGTTCTGGTTTTAATCTGTATATAGTGGAGTGGTTGCATGTTTCTGCTCTAATTTTGAGATGGCAGGGCATGTTTGGGCAAACTTCTTTTGTAAATGCTATATGAGTTTAATAAATTGTTGAATTCACCTCATATGTGTGCCATTTTTATTCCCTTTCTTTTTTAGAGGATTATTGTATTCTATATTTTTTCTCTCTCTTTTCTGAGTATGATATAATTTGCTAAGAGGGAGGCACCGTGAGGTTTATAAGTGGTATGTACTACTCTCTCATTTCTTCTATAATATTTTGACTTTTGTGGATTTGTGTGCTAGAGGATTCTGATGTCCTATTCTTGAGATTTGAGTAGACCACTTGCAGGAAAGTTGGACCTTTCCTTCTTTTGCATTTGACATTGTTTGGTTGTTTTGCCCATCTGTGCCCGGCTATCTCTGTCACCATGGCATTCACTTTATCGGATGACTTGTGGGAGGCAGAACTTAAAGACTCATTGGAAAATGACAGTACGATTGGTAACACTGATGACAATGAGGAGTTGACTATTTTTAGTGCCTTTAGGAGGTATAGGTACTCTTTAAATAGGCAACTTAAGATTAAAGCTGAAAATGCAAGTTTGGCCAATTACATTGAGAAGAGGATTATACCCAGAGGGTTACGCTTAGTACTAGACCCAGGAGCAAATACAAGGGAGGATGAGGAGGGGGATTCTTTTGTAGAGGAGTGGAACAACAAACTTACCTCAACGTCCATTGATCTAATGAATATGATGATTTTGAGAAATAATAAAAGACTTGAAAAAGTTAAAAGTGAGACAGAAAAAGCTTTAAGTAAAGTTAACAGCTTTGAGAGTGACAAAAATTTTGAAAAACTGAATGGGGAAACAAGTAACAATATTTAAAAACTGAAGATAGAGATTAAAAATAGGAAATGTAGGAAATTGAGGCGGGATCAGGATGACTATAAAAATGGGAGAGTGTATGTCTATAAGTCCCAGAAAGGGTCTTATGACTCTGGTACAGATATGTCTGATTCAGAGTCAGGATTTTCTCAAAAAAACTCCTCTGGCATGGGAATAAAAGGAGGAGGAGAAGGAGGAGAAGGAGGAGAAGGGGAAAAAGGTAAAGAGCAGTCTGGATCACAGATGAGAGAGAAACGATATCAAACCAGACAAGTGAGAGGGAGGGGAGATCAATATGCCCAGAACAGGGGGAGACCACGAGGGAGAGGGAACTACAGGGGTTATTAACTAATCCAAACGATGAGGAATTGCAAATTGTAAACTTATCAACATTCCCTTTAAATCTGGCACATATTGAATTATTAAAGAAAGGTTTATCTTTTTGCCCCTCAGTGCAAGTTGATAAATTTGAGATTTTAAAAGATCTCAATCTCTTTGCCAGAAAAATTGTTCTCTCTGTGATTATGAGATCAAATGTGGATACTCCACTTGCTCTTAATCCTGATGATGTGCCAACTTTAGATGTACTTGAATCCCTTTTAGCTGAAAATGAACAAGAAGTCACACAAGACTCTGAGGTGACAATAGATGCACACACACACATACCAGTGTTTAGACCTAAATCTAAATATATGCCGTCTTTATCCTTGATTCCCTCGGTTAATCTCTTTGTGAAAAGAATTGAAAAAGAGATTGAGGGTCTTGTACCAAGAATTATGGATGATAATCTAAATCCAAGGAAAAGAAAGGCTCTAAAAGAGCTAAGTACAGCTATTGGCTTGATTTTAAAGCCTGCGGATAAAGGCGGAAACCTGGTTATAAGTTAATGAAATAAAACGTCAATTATCTGACAAAAATCAATATGAAAGACTTGACTCAAATCCCTTAGGCCAGATCCAAGTGTCTCTATTCAAACTTTTGAATGAAGCTAAATGTATGGGAGTAATTACACAGAAGGAATTTCCATTTTTATATCCGGAACATCCTATAATGCCTGTATTCTATTTGCTTCCAAAGTTACATAAAAATATGAAATGTCCCCTGGGTCGACCGATCGTCTCGGGGATTGGAAGCATATCTGAGAATATTGCCAATTATGTGGATCAGTATCTTCGCCCTTTTCTGTTGACGTTACCGTCCTATGTAAAGGACACAGCTGATCTTTAAAGGAAAATTGATGGGATCTCGGTAAAAGAAACTACGTTGTTAGCATCACTTGATGTGGAAAGTTTATATTCTTTAATCCCACATGAAGTAGGTTTGTTAGCAATAAAAAATGTTTTGGAAACAAGTGGTCCCTCATATAAGGATCATACAGACTTTGTCATTTCCCTATTAGAATATATCTTGAAAAACAATGTATTCTCCTTTGATGGGAAAATTTACCGTCAGATAAGGGGAACAGCGATGGGGGCGGTTTGCGCCCCCACGTATGCGTGTCTCCATTTGGGGGCTTGGGAAATGTTTGATATTTTTGAGACCCTCAGTGGCACCTTTGATGAAAGGGTGTCACTGTGGGTCAGATATGTGGATGATGTACTTGTCCTATGGGATGGTACCAAATCTGAGTTTGAAGAATTTTTGGCAATTCTAAATAATAATGATAAAAACATTTTCCTTACCTCAGAGATAAGTGAAAGAGAGTTAACTTTTCTAGACTTAACCCTTAAGAAAGAGGGAAATGTTATTGTGACAGAAAAATTTAGAAAGAGAAATGCTACTAACAACATTTTGCATGCCAGTAGCAACCATCCAGAACATCTGAAGAGGGGAATCCCATATGGCCAATTCCTCGGTCTGAGGAGGAATTGTTCCTCATTAATAAAGTTTGATTATCATGCTTCGGTTATGAAAGAAAGGTTCCTTAAAAGGGGCTATTCTAATAAATGCATAAAGAAAGCATTATGGAAGGTCAGAAATGTACCAAGAGATAGACTTTTGTATGATCAAAAGAAAAAAAGTGAAAGTAATCAAATCAGGTTTATTACGAAATATAATGACCAATGGGAAGAAATTAAAAATATAATGAAGAGGAACTGGCAGATTTTGTGTCTGGATGACAGAATTAAAAAGGTGGTAGGAGAGTATCCACAAATGGTTGCTAGGAAGGCTCCTAATCTGAAGGATATACTTGTCAGGAGTCAATTTGTGAGGGGACCCTCAAATTCAGTTTGGCTGAGGAAAAACAGAGGGATAAAAGGCAGTTTCCCTTGTGGACACTGTGTGTACTGTGTCCATATGGACAGTACAAAGCAGTTTTCAGTTGTCTCTCAAAAAGTCTTTGATATACGATATTTCTTTAATTGTAAATCTGAAGGGGTTATCTATCTTTTACGGTGTTCCTGCCTGGTCTTTTATGTAGGTAAAACGAAGAGGGTAATAAAGGACTGGGTTCAGGAACACCGTGATGATATTTTGTATGCTAGAGATACTAACGTATCGAAACATTTCAATTCTGTGCACAATGGTGAAGTGGAGTCTCTCAAATTTATTGTGATTGATAAAGGGATTACTAATGGACGTGGAGGCGATAATGATAGAATTCTTCTCCAAAAAGAGGCTAAGTGGATATATAGATTAGGTACTAGAATCCCTGTAGGCCTAAATGATAAATTGGAGTTTGCAATTTTTTTGTAAAATTCTAAATATACTGATAACTATTTATCCTTTATTGAAGGACAATAAATAGGGTCCTGAAAATAAACTGTGAGATGTTAGGAAACATTTAGACATAATAGGCAACAGATAAATATATCTTAGTGCATGATTAGAAAGATATGTTTTGATACTTATTTTTTCCTTTGTTGAAGGATAATAAGCAAAGGTTTTTGGAAATTAAAGGAGAGGAAAAAAAATATATTTAAAAAAATGTGAGGTGTTAAATAGAGTTTAAGCATTTTCCCTGTAGGCCTAAATGATAAATTGAAGTTCTTTTGTACAGTTCTTAGTATATTGATACTTGTTGTCCTTTGTTGAAGGACAACAATTAGGGTCTTGAAAATGAGTTGTGAGAGGGTAGGAGCGTTTAGACATACTAAGTTATAGATAAATATGTCTTTAACGCATGATTAGAAAGATATGTATCGAAATTGATATGTCCTTTGTTGAAGGATAAAGAGCAAAAAAAGAAAAATGCAAAAATAAGTAAAAAATATAAGTAAATTGTGAGGTGCTAGATAGAGTTTAAGCATATTAAGCTATAGATAAGTTTAGCAGGTTGTCCGGTTTTGTGAATGTTATGGTGAGTGAGTGGAAATGTAAAACCTAAATCATTGGAGGACTTTGTGGCTGTTCCTTAAGGAATTACATGTGAATGGCTATGTTGTAGTACTCCAATAAGTGATATCTGTATATATATATATATAAGTTTGTTTTGGAGAAAGGGCAATAAAATATGTTTGTATTAATCAGGTTGATTGACCTGCCCCTTTAAGAAAATAAAAAATAGCACATACTGGCTGGCTAATTGGATACCACCAGGTGCTTTATAAGGAGGAGGCCTTATGATTGAAAGGTATGCCCTGATGAGCCCCTGAAACACATTACTGTGGGGGTGAAACGTGCGTTGGCACTTGCGTGTGTTTTATCATGGAGAAGAGTCAACTATACTTCATGATATTCTACGTTTGAACTACTCTAATTTTTTACTACCTGTTATTGGTTTGTAACAGTGTGAGCAACTCTGCATGAAGTTAACAAAGCTGATACACTGCTGTGCTCTAAATGGTACATCTGTGGTAAGATTGCACAGTTTGTGATTTACAGGTCTAGAGGTGTTATCCTGCTGATTGGATACACCTGTGGAGAGACCAGATGCACTGAGCTCAGCGTGGTGAATGCTGTAACTTTCCTTCTGTATGGCAATTTTGGAACAGAATGGACTGCATGACATAGGATGAATAGTACATCTATGGTAAGACCTATGCTATACCCTCTGCATGCACGATAATACAATCTTGATGTGGATTATTGCTTTTATAGCACGTTATTGGTACATCTTGGTAAGAAAGCATACAAAGTACTAAGTGTGAGGCATGGCTCACTACCTGTGTGAATATAAAGTGGAGTGGAATTGATAGCTTGCTATATAAAGTTTGGTACATCTGTGGTAAGATCACCGTATACTTTGTATTTGCTCATTATGCAATTTGCTGCCTAAGGTACATCTTTTGGTAAGAACGGGTATATAATATCCTTTATGAAGATTTTTGCATTTGCAAACAAAATACCCAGTGTGAGGCGTTGTTTATTATCTGTGTGAACACATGGTGTAGCAGAATGGCCTGCTTGGTACATTTATGGTAAGATCAGATATGTATCCCACACACGCCTAAATGTTGCAATCATTTGCTTAAAGTATATCTTTGGATTCAAACGGATACATTGTATTCAGTATGAAGATTGCTTTGTCTTGCTAACAGCACGGCCTGTCCAATCAGGTGATTTTTGGAGGCTGAACCCTCCCACTTCTACATTCACCATAGGGAGGAGGCGAATGAACTTTTGTTAGCACTGCATGAACTTTATATTTTTGCTTGCCTATGTATATGTTTCTATGTCTTGTTCCAAACTGTATACATTAACTCTGTTATCACAGGTTATTATAAATTGGATTTATAAGAGGATAATTTCATCTGTATTGTATCCTGCCGTTTGTTTAAGCAAGGCTATGTATGCCTGTTATGCTAGATACAATTCATTTGATGTTTTCTTACCTGTACTTTGCTATATGTGACCGATATATATATATATATATATATATATATATATATATATCACATATTTATGCAGCTCTGTGGTGTTACTTTACCTCTGCATGTATAAGTGATATACTAGAGCTCTACCTGTTTTGGATTTTATAGCTATCCGATACAGGAAATGGTACTAATTGTGTAATTTAATGATACAGGCTTGTATTATATTGACATGAGATGTAGTTCTGGTTTTAATCTGTATATAGTGGAGTGGTTGCATGTTTCTGCTCTAATTTTGAGATGGCAGGGCATGTTTGGGCAAACTTCTTTTGTAAATGCTATATGAGTTTAATAAATTGTTGAATTCATCTCATATGTGTGCCATTTTTATTCCCTTTCTTTTTTAGAGGATTATTGTATTCTTTAATTTTTCTGTCTCTTTTCTGAGTATGATATATATATATATATATATATATATATATATATATACTGCATATTTGTTTACTCCCTTGGTTGGTGGGTCTTAAAATTGGTTTTCCTTTAAAGTTGTCAAATTATACTAGTTGCAGAGTATAAAATGTATGGGAAATTGCTACTTTATGTTTATTTTTGTGTATGAAATAGCTCTTTGAAACCACAACCCGTTAAAATTGCCTGCGCTTGCATGGAGAACAGATCTCATTCTTATATCACTATATAGAAATACAAAGGCTTCCTTATCTCTGTCTGAGATAAGAATTGAAAAAAACATTTTAGTTACTATCTCTCCCACTCCCATCAGTGTGATTTCTCATTTTTACATAGCTTTTCTGTAACCATAACTTTAGTACTGACATTTTTAATATAGGTGACAATTTCAACTGCAAAAGCAGCAATTTCAAATGTCAAAGAACTTTTTATAAACACTTTATTAGACTCCCGTAGACAAAGTGGATCATTTGGAACAAATGTAAGTGGAGACAATATTACAGTAAACTGTCCTTTAAAATGCTGGGCACATTTACAACAGAATGGTTACTACTCATCAAGCAATCGCTTTTTTAACTGTACCTGCATCCGTCTTCAAAGCTGTTCTCCAAAAGGTGCTAAATACTGAATCAGGGTGCACACGTAATCCCAACACTGTGACAAAGGTGCTAAATACTGAATCAGGTGCACACGTATTCCCAACACTGGGACAAAGGTGCTAAATACTGAATCAGGGTGCACATGAATCAGGTGCAAACGTAATCCCAACACTGTGACAAAGGTGCTAAATACTGAATCAGGGTGCACACGTATTCCCAACACTGTGACAAAGGTGCTAAATACTGAATCAGGGTGCACACGTATTCCCAACACTGTGACAAAGGTGCTAAATACTGAATCAGGGTGCACACGTATTCCCAACACTGTGACATAGGTGCTAAATACTGAATCAGGGTGCACACGTAATGCCAACACTGTGACAAAGGTGCTAAATACTGAATCAGGGTGCACACGTATTCCCAACAATGTGACAAAGGTGCTAAATACTGAATCAGGGTGCACACGTATTCCCATTTCCCAACACTGTGACAAAGGTGCTAAATACTGAATCAGGGTGTACACGTATTCCCAACACTGTGACAAAGGTGCTAAATACTGAATCTGGGTACACACTTAATACCAACACTGTGACAAAGGTGCTAAATACTGAATCAGGGTGCACATGTAATGCCAACACTGTGACAAAGGTGCTAAATACTGAATCAGGGTGCACATGAATCAGGTGCAAACGTAATCCCAACACTGTGACATAGGTGCTAAATACTGAATCAGGTGCACATGAATCAGGTGCACACGTAATCCCAACACTGTGACAAAGGTGCTAAATACTGAATCAGGTGCACACGTATTCCCAACACTGTGACATAGGTGCTAAATTCTGAATCAGGGTGCACATGAATCAGGGTGCACACGTATTCCCAACACTGTGACATAGGTGCTAAATACTGAATCAGGGTGCACACGTAATGCCAACACTGTGACAAAGGTGCTAAATACTGAGTCAGGGTGCACACGTAATCCCAACACTGTGACAAAGGTGCTAAATACTGAATCAGGTGCACACGTAATCCCAACACTGTGACAAAAGTGCTAAATACTGAATCAGGGTGCACACGTAATCCCAACACTGTGACAAAGGTGCTAAATACTGAATCAGGGTGCACACGTAATCCCAACACTGTGACAAAGGTGCTAAATACTGAATCAGGGTGCACATGTAATCCCAACACTATGACAAAGGTGCTAAATACTGAATCAGGGTGCACACGTAATCCCAACACTGTGACAAAGGTGCTAAATACTGAATCAGGGTGCACACGTATTCCCAACACTGTGACAAAGGTGCTAAATACTGAATCAGGGTGCACACGTAATCCCAACACTGTTACAAAGGTGCTGTGTCTATTCAGTTCAGCAATATTGCTAGCTTTTTTGACAATTGCACCATGTACATGAACTTCAGGTTAGTGCAGACAATACAAAGTATAAATATTATATATAGTGACTCATGAACCATGTAAACAATGCAAAAATGTAAAGCTCACAGGCTGTATAATGAACACTAACCCCAGCTGTAAAAAATCCAGCAACATCATTAATCTGTGCACCACCTATCACTGGGTGTTAGACTACAAGGGGCCCAGGATTGCTGAGTCTAGTATAAAGAGGCGGGGCTTCAAACGGTGTGAAAAAAAGAGAAGAGCTTTGAATAGAGCTGCAGCCACAGGAGGCGAAACAAAAGCATAGTTATAATAGTAACCCTGATATTGCAAATGTCCCTTTAAAGTCAGCCAGATCAGCAGAACACTACTGGCTAAATATGGGATGGTGAAGCAATCAGGGGTGGCATATGTGTGTAGTTACTAGTCATGGTCCGTGTTCTGCTCAGGAGGCAGAGCCGGATTTATAATAAGGCAGAGTAGGCCTGAAGTTCATCCTACCTTTAGCTGTCTTCAGCCAGCCGACCCACCGATGGAACTGAAGAAGAGATCCGGAGCGGCAGAAGTCATCATCCAAGGGGCGCTGAAGAAGTCTTCCATTTGATTGAAGTCATCATCCAAGGGGCGCTAAAATGAGCAGGCTTTTCTCAGGGGTGTCAGCCAATAATAAGAAAGTTTCTCTGATGTTGCTGACAATCCTCACTCCATTAAAGATATATAAATAAATAAACTTTTCTGTTACTGCATTGTATCAGTAGCAGTATAACTAGCTACTATAGATACTACTTAAACTTTATTTAAGTTTGAGCTGCTGTCCATCTGTTCCTCTGCTGCCCTGAAGACATTTCCTATAGAGAAGAAGCTTAGATACAAGGTAATCAGAGCAACAAGTACACTGGTATGTGTGGTAGCCAATCATACGCAAGCTTTGTGTATGTGCATATAATGGCTGTATGCTAGACAATGCAGGCACAGATACAAGATAAATATCCTTACCACCATAGAGAAAAGAAAAGAGTCCAGGAGTCTCCATTACTGTTCGTCAAAAGACACCCAGCTGAAACATCTTAACAAGAGAGTCCAGGATTTCCATTAAAGGCATACTGCGGGAAGTGCAAGATTTCTCATTTAAAAGAAAAGAAAAGTCTTTCCTCTCGACAAGAGTCCAAGAACCATCTGTAAACCCCAAAAAAAGCTGACACCTTACCTCATAGGATTGAGGTACTTTCTGGTAAGCACATCTTACTTACCTTAGAAGGAAAAAAACTGTCGAAGTATAAGAAATAACTTGAGCTCAAAACCTATTTGATGGACATATGTACTTTATTTCTATGACATATCAACCAGCAATATATTGATATTGATATTGATATCACTTCAACATACAGACCAATAGTAATCAGCTGTGCGCCACTATCTGATTTTCTCTTTCTATTACTTATTACTTACAGTGACAAGGGTACACTGCATCATAGGCAGCACGCGTACACTTAACAGTGACCCATACAGAATTCAAACTAAAAATTAAGAAGTGTTATAGTTTTTTAGCGCTGGTGTCCCCTCTTGATTCTAAAATATATATATATATATATATATATATATATATATATATACACACACACACACAGTATCTCACAAAAGTGAGTACACCCCTCACATTTTTGTAAATATTTTATATCTTTTCATGTGACAACACTGAAGAAATGACACTTTGCTACAATGTAAAGTAGTGAGTGTACAGCCTGTATAACAGTGTAAATTTGCTGTCCCCTCAAAATAACTCAACACACAGCCATTAATGTCTAAACATTGGCAACAAAAGTTAGTACCCCCCTAAGTGGAAATCTCCAAATTAGGCCCAAAGTGTCAATATTTTGTGTGGCCACCATTATTTTCCAGCACTGCCTTAACCCTCTGGGGCATGGAGTTCACCAGAGCTTCACACGTTGCCACTTGAGTCCTCTTCCACTCCTCCATGATTATATCACAGAGCTGGTGGATGTTAGATACCTTTCGCTCCCCCACATTCCGTTTGAGGATGCTCAATAGGGTTTAGGTCTCGAGACATGCTTGGCCAGTTCATCACCTTTACCCTAAGCTTTTTTAGCAAGGCAGTGGTCGTCTTGGAGGTGTGTTTGGGGTCGTTATCATGTTGGAATACTGCTCTGTGGCCCAGTCTCCGAAGGGAGGGATCATGCTCTGCTTCAGTATGTCACAGTACATGTTGGCATTCATGGTTCCCTCAATGAACTGTAGCTCCCCAGTGCCGGCAGCACTCATGCAGGCCCAGACCATGACACTCCCACCACCATGCTTGACTATAGGCAAGACACACTTGTCTTTGTACTCCTCACCTGGTTGCCGCCACACACACTTGACACCATCTGAACCAAAAAAGTTTATCCATGTCCTTAGTTTGCTTGTCTTAAGCAAACAGTTTGCGGGCTTTCTTGTGCATCATCTTTAGAAGAGGCTTCCTTCTGGGACAACAGCCTTGTTCTGAGTGGAACCTGTCCTGGGAAACTGCTGCATGGTCTTGCCCACCGTGCTGCAGCTCAGTTTCAGGGTCTTGGCAATCTTATTATAGCCTAGGCCATCTTTATGAAGAGCAATAGTTCTTTTTTTCAGATCCTCAGAGAGTTCTTTGCCATGAGGTGCGATGTTGAACTTCCAGTGACCAGTATGAGAGAGTGTGAGAGCGATAACACCAAATTTAACACACCTGCTCCCCATTCACACCTGATACTTTGTAACACTTTAATAAGTCACATGACACTGGGGAGGGAAAATGGTTAAATGGGCCTAATTTGGACATTTACACTTAGGGGTGTACTCATGTATTTGTGTGTGTGTGTGTGTGTGTGTGTGTGTGAATCCTCTGAGGAAGAAGGATAACCCTTAAACCTTTCAAAAGGCATAAGGGACCAATTTTTATTGAAGCACTTTTTAGTGCAATACATACTGACTTTCACGCAGTACAGTTCCAGTACTGATCATTATTTTAAATTGCACTACAGACCCTTTTATGCTAAAAGATCGTTCCTTGTAATGGTCAACACATTTTACTATGAAGAATTATGCTTGTTTACCTAGTACATACCTCATTTGTTTAAGGGTTTTAAATGTAAGTGCAACTTGTAGGATTTGTTTTCCCCCCTATTAAACGATATTTCACTACTCCCGTCTATGCTTGTGCACTTTACCTGCCATATCGTGAATGAGAGCATACAAGGAGAAACAGCACACACGCATTCAGTCCAAGTGTACCATACTCCAGGAGAAGAAATCCAATCCAAAGCTACACACAGTTTTATCCACGGAGGTCTCTCCCTCACATATGCGAAAACTTACCTTATAAGATTGGGGGGAGTTTCTAGTAAGTGGGATACCTTCTATTTTCACTACTGTTTTGGGACACTTGATGTTGCCATCATATGTATGTGTGACACATCTTGTTTTTTTTTGTTTTATTATATAGTAAGACTCTGGTGCTTTACATTTCTTTCCATTATATATATATATATATCTATCCAAATAATTTCCAGTTCAGCCCACCAAGAGACAGCAGCCTGGGTGCAAATATAAGTAGCATATGTAACAGAAGCAAATGCACTCTCAGGTCTTCCACAAAATTCTTTAATGGAACGTTTTCGGGGTTCACAACCCCTTCATCAGCATCAAAACATAAGCAAAATTCAAACAATTTATAGTGTTTCCAACAATTCTCACCAAACAAGTGTTACTCCAAAAGTGCACCAAACATCGGGTGTGGAACGCATCTTGCGTTCCACGGTGGTGATGCCTACCGGAAGTGATGTTGTCTCACTTCCGGTTTCACGGCATTACAGTATTAAGTATACAAACAGTGTTGTGTATTTCGTCAACAAATAATAACCCATACATGATAGTGTATAGTCTGTGGTAAATAAGCAAGTGCTAATATACACTTGGGTATATTGAAATTCTTCCTTGGATCGCCGTAACATTATCTCTAATCGGCTGATCAAGTGTCACTGTGTGTACAGGTCACCATGGCAACTATAGCCATGGTTATAGTAAACATTCATCAATCGTGTCTTAACACTGTGGTAAATCGCATAGTGCAGCACACTAATATATGTGGCTATAAGTGATAAACATTCTTAATCACATTTATGCATAAAAGAAGCGATAATATATGTACATAGATAAGTATAGGTTTAGACTTATATTCAAAGAAATGGTAATTCTTGCTGTGCTGGTTATCTGTTAACAGGATGATGTTGAGTGACTGCGAATATTAAGAGAGCTCTTTACTGACTGTACACCCGCAGGGTCTATTATCTACAATATGTGAATATGTTTTCCAGTAGGAATGTAGGAAAATTGGTAATGTGCTATAACTAATTGGGCACAAGTTTGTTTCACATTGCCAAAACCGGTTAATATATCTATACCTCAATTCGTCTGTTTATTTATGACTTTGTGCAAATACTAAGCCCAATAGAGATATGCACCTAGTCTTACAGTGAACTCTCAAAGAGACATAGATTTTCAGGCTTATATAGAAAGAAATGTGTACTTATATCTATAGTCCAGATGCTAGGTTAGATGGATACCCCAATATGCCACACGGAAATGCCTTATTACGTTTTCTAAGACAATGCATGGTGATGTGTGGGAATAGATCTTATTTACATCTAGTATACATTCATCATTATCATATATACATAAAGAGATAGATTAGGCCAACTTATAAGGGACCAAGTATGAACAGATAGAAACAGTCCATCTTGTTATTCCTTCATATTCTATATATGAAAAGATAGATTAGGCCAACTTATAATGGATCAAGAATGAACAAGTAGGGATAGTCCATCTTGTTACTCCTTCATACAAAGAGGTAATTTAATGGATTCCCAATGAAAGGTCTAAGGTGCATAAGTGGGTAATATTACGTCAGGGGCCAGGCTTCCACAACCAAGGTGGGGGATTTCACCTCCATCTGGATGTGTCGTAAGCAACCAGCTACCACCATTCATCAGAGCAATGGGGCTGGAAGCTACACGTAGCCAAAATGACCCTGGGTTATACCCCAAGTATGTGGCACTACCTTATGGGATCAGATAAGATATTTTTAAAATCTGGGATGGTATTTAATCCACCTGGATGTATAGTTCCAAGTTTGAAGATCCACTGGGCTTCATGTTTAAGCAACGTCTTGCTTCTGTCCCATCCCCGGTCCAGTGGGGGTATGTGGTCAATGAGGATGTAACGTATGGAGGAAACTGCGTGGCCTTGCTTGGCACAATGGCGTGCAACCGGTTGTTCGGAGTCTCCCTGTTTAAGTGCAGATCTTATTGCATGCCTGTGATTTGCCATTCGTTTACGTAACGTGCCTGTAGTTTTACCCACATAGAAGCACGAACATGGGCAGAAGAGGAGGTACACTACGTGTGTAGTGGTACACGTAATGGAATGTTTAATCACGTATCTCCTGTTTGTGTGTGGGTGATGAAAGGTTTTGGTACTAACCAGGCCATTACACGTTGTGCAGCCTAAGCACCTATAAATTTTGAGAGAAAACAAGAGGGCGACCCCTAGTGCAGATCAATTGTGGACGAGTGGTGAATATCTGCTTATGCTTACGAATGGATACTCACAGAGGGTATTGCACCCTGTAGTGCAAATGTAGCGTACTAGGAATATTATAGTGTCCTAGTGCACATAACCGCTCAAGCAGTACTGCTGTAGTTGGAGATGAATTTCGAGTGTGAAAGGATAGACGTCAGGATGATAAACAAGAGAACTCCAGTATCGTTGTATAAAAATATTTTATAAAAAAAGGATAAAAGAATATATACACAGATCTACAATGACATCTGTTGTATAATGCTACGCGTTTCTAAGCGCTCACCGCGCCTTTTCCTCAGGCAAATGATACTGAATACACTGGAGTCTCTTACATATATACCTGTGCAGGCTTAATGTGGTCAGCTGTAACTCATTGTAACAGGTGCTGCATAAATTAACTCCCTTGATATTCTAACCGGATGTTACAAAAGTTACAAAAAATACAATCCAATATGCATAAAAGGAAATATCTAGTACAATGTAATATGCTAATCATTCTCGACATATAAGAACTTGAATAAAGTATATCCTAAAACTTAGACTCTCTGAGTTATCTTGAATGTGTAAAAACACGTTTGTAAATAATTGTAAATATTTGTCAAATTACATGTACATGTATATAAAACTATTTTTGCAAATTACGCTATTTAAATAGCTATCCTTTCTGATGATATTTAGAAATGGGCCAAGATGTAAATCAAATAATAAACTGCCATAAAGAATGATAATGAATTTCTTAACATAAAGGGGTGTGTATCACTGAATTAATGAAAGTGCTGTATTAAATATCCAATGTGATTGCTTCGTCTGACAGGGGTGTGTATCGCATAACAAATGAGAGTGCTATATTCAATGCTTCCCTGATCGTGTAATGTGTTGCTCCATATGATTGGAGCTCGGGTGTGTGTCCAATGACGTCAGGGTTACGTTAGGATACGTGTATTGACTCCCATAGATACGGAATCTGTTACCATAAGTTGCTATGTGTGTGAATAACGTGTTCGTGCGGATTATACAAAAGTGAAATATTCTACAAGAGTTATTTGCTGATAGCTCAACGTGAGAAAAAAATGTGTAGTGAGCTAAGTGATACAACTACTAACTACAGACATAACTAAATGTGTGTATAAAATAAGTATATAAAATAAACATACCATATGTTGACATGTGTGCATGAGTTAATGAACTCACAGTGATGGATGCGAGTGTATTGCATAGTTATATCTACTGTTAGACTCGTACATTGTCATAAGATAATATATCTACATAAGACCTATGTGGACACTATAATGTGTAATATGTGAAATTCGTGTATTATATGTGTGGGATAGTGCTACATATAAAATCTAGAAAATAAATGATGTTAGAAAATATATTAACAAATGTAAAAGTTGTTAAGGTGATATGTGTTAGATGTAATGTGATGATATATGGAGTGCAGTGCATATATCATATGGAAATATAATTCAGAAAATACATGTGATGTGCAACAATGTTATATATATATATATATATATAAAAGATGTGTTAAAAAGCAGCAGAGTCTATTACTTCATTAAGGCCCTCTGGATATAGAGTTTTAAATTGATAAATCCAAAAGGTTTCCCTCTGGCGCAATTTGGTCATTCTATTTTGGGAACTTGTGGCAGGAATAATTTCCAATGGGGTAATGTTCATGACACAATTATTTTTGCCATGAATGGAAAAATGGTGCCTAGAGGTACTATATTTATCAGATCCCTTAAGGATACATCTTAAATGTTCTGACCATCTTTGTCTAATTTTCCTACAGGTGCGACCTATATATTGTAGGCCACACAAGCATGTTATACAATAAACTACATAGTTGGAATTGCATGTTATTCTTTGAGTAATGGCAAAAGATTCTCCAGTACTATTAGATATAATATTTTTAAGGCCATTGGTGATGTACTTGCACATATGGCATCTATTTTTATTGCATCTATAGGTTCCTATGTTTGACATTATAGAACTGTGAGAACTATTATTAGGACTTTTAAGCTTACGTTTGCACATGACCACCTTACTAGGTGCCAGTTTTTCTTTGATTGTGGGGGCTCTTTTAAATGTACATCTGGGTTTATCTTGTAATATTGTTTTAAAAATAGGGTCCCGTTTGAGTAATGGCCAGTGTTTAAACAGAATTTTTTTGATCTCTTTGTGGTTATTGTTATATCTAGTAATGAATGAAGATTCAAAATTTGGATCTTCTTTTATGGGTTTGTTTGGAATTTTTGGTTTTAACAGTTCCCCTCTATTCAGAGAGCGTGCTTTTTGAAAACCTAATTCTATTAATTCTTCTGGATAGTGTTTCTCCTTAAATTTATTTTTGAGAAGTATGCTTTGTGTATCGTAAGTGGTTATGTCTGTGCAGTTACGCCGAATCCTCCTAAACTGGCTATATGGGATATTTGTTTTCCAACTAGTGTGGTGGTTGCTATAGTAATCCAAAAAATTGTTACTGTCTACCTGTTTGAAAAAAGTACATGACTGAATACAATTATCCTCTCCCCACATAAGGGTCACATCCAGAAAGTCAATTTTATCTATTTGGATGTTCCAAGTAAATTGAATTCCCATGGTATTATCATTGAGATCATTTTGAAATGAGGCAAGTGATTGGGATGTTCCCCTCCAAACAAATAATAAATCGTCTATATACCGGCCATAGAAGACCAGATTTTGCTCCCATTTTGCATTATAGATGTACTTGGATTCGAATATGCCCATAAATAAATTTGCAAAACTGGGAGCAAATCTGGTCCCCATGGCCGTTCCCTTGGTCTGAAGAAAGAAGTTATCCAGAAACTTAAAATAATTATGAGTTAATATGAAATGTATGAGTTTGAGCAAATAATTCTTCTGAATATCAGACATATATGGATCATCACTAAGATAACTGTCTACAGAGTCTATGCCTATGTCGTGTTTGATGTTGGAATAAAGTGAGCTTACATCACAAGATACCCAAACTAGATGTTGTTCTTTTTTGATTTTGGATAATTTTTGCAGCAGATCAGTAAGTGTCTTTTATATAGGACCTCAGCTGAATTACGTATCTTTGGAGGTAAAAATCAATGTATAATGAAAGGTTATCAGTGAGACTATTCATACCCGCAATGATTGGTCGACCGGGAGGATTATGGATTTGTTTATGAATTTTTGGTAAGTGGTAGTAATATGGAGTGTTGGGATTGGTAGGTGTGAGGAATTTTCTCTCTTTTTTTGTCAGGATCCCATGTTCATGGCCATAAGTAATTAGTTTTTTAAGTTCTTTGGTGAATGTATCTGTAGGGTCTATTAAGAGTTGTTTATAATAGTCTTTATCTAACAGGATCTTCTTAGCCTCACATATGTAATCTTCGTAATTTTGTATTACTAGACCGCCGCCTTTATCAGCTTGGCGGATTATGATCGTATTGTCATTTGAAAGGTTACGTAAAGCCCTTTGTTCATTGGGCCATATATTGTTATATTTTTTATTGTATAGGGGAAGTTTCTCAAAATCTTCTAATACCAAATTTTGGAAAATGTCTAGATAAGCTAGATTCTCTCCATGGGGATAAAAAGTTGAAGGTAGGGAAAGGTTCGTATGGATTACTCCTTCGAACAATTGTTCTGAGAGGTCTTCTGGGTCTATATAGAAGACTGGCATATTTCTTTCTGCTGTCATATTGTCTGTAAGGACTGGCAGGCCTATAGTTTTTTGGGTCTTAAGATGTTTATTAGCAAAATAGCGCTGCAAGGCTAGTTTTCTAGTGTATTTATTTAGGTCTACGAACAGTTCAAACATTTGATGTGAGTTAGAAGGGCAAAAACTAAGGCCTTTTCCTAAAATTCTAATTTCATCATTGGACAGTGGTCTATCTGATAAGTTAAATATGCCTTTACTTAGTTGTTGTAACTTCTTTTCCTTGGTGGCAACTCCCCTTCCCCTATGTCCCCGTTTGTGTGTGTTCTTTTGTTTCTTCCCGGTTGTTGATAAGGGGTATTTTGGCCTTCTCGTCTCCAAAGTGGTGCTAGTGGTATGCGTTCTTCTAAAAAAGCAGCCGAATTATGTGGGTTGGGTGAATCTTGAAAAGATGTAGTCTCTCTATTCTGATTAGATTGGTCAATCTGTATACCAGAAGGACCAGGCAATTGTTCTCTATTTGATTTATGGAAATGTTGGTTATTCTGATTGTGGAAATGTGAACTGGAAGATGATTTGGGAGTGTGTCTTTGTGATGAGTCTTTATAATTAGAATGTGAAGTATGTTGTTGTTGTGATTGATCTTTATAATTAGTATTTCTGTGTGATCTATATTGGTCTTGTTGATTAAATTGATGTCTATACTCTTGTTCTATGAAAGGGGAGAATCTATTCTGAGTAGGAATGTGGAATCTTTCATGATCTCTATTTTCTCCATATGTGTTGGATAGCTGGTGGGTAGAGTGAAATCTATTGTCTCCATATGTATTGGATGACTGGTGAGTGGAATAAGATCTATATCCTGATTGTTGCGATTTGTGTCTATTAAATTGGTTTATATGATGATTTTTATTTCTATTGTTATAGGTGACTTTAGTCCAAGTGGAATCTTTAGACTCATTATTATCATCAGTTCTGTTATATGTATAAACTGTACCTTTAAGATAATCACTCTCATCTCTTTCCTTTTTCTTATTTTTTCTCAAAATAATTTCATCTTGGTAATCGTCTGTGGATTTAATAGTTCTCTCATTGAGAGATTGATATTCAGAATGGTCTTTATATTGTTCTAATAACTTTTGTGTGTTTTCTATTTTTTCTGCTATATCATTAACTAATTTTTCCCTATGAGTGATTAGAATATCTATAAGGTTAAATGAACAGTTGTCTAAAGCTGCAAACCATTTTGCCAAAAGTGTTTCATCTTCCTTGAATGAACAATTTTTTAGGATTCTAAGCCCTCGTGGGATCTGTTTTTTGTCTCTATACTGCTTTAGTGAGTCTAGGTCCCACCAATGTCTATGTTCTATTTTGAGATATTCTTCTAATTGTGAAAAAAGTTGTTTGATAGAAAGTACAGCAGTGGGATCTGAACTTAAAGGATTGAAATTGGGCTGATGTACAGACCTCTTATTTGCCCTTTCTGTAATAGACAACATTATTCACTATATGTCAATAATATGTATGTGTGTTATAAACTAAACAAAATTTATATGTTCAAAAGATATACTAAAATCGCTAACACACTTTTCTAATAATAATGACCCACTTTTCTAATCATACAATAGTTATAACAAGACAAATATATAAACAATGAATATGAATAAATAATAAAATACTCAAACCCAGTTCTAAATAAAAAAGTCCAGATGGTGATGTTCCGAAATTAGGATAAAAGTTCCAGATGTAATAAACTTAGTTGCTAGTTCCAGGAAACTTGATTGGAGGCAGCTCCTTCCAGATAATGATTTCAAGAGAAGTAAATCACTGTAGAAAAACAGAGCAGAGAGAGAAGGGCGCCTCCTAGTGTAGCCAATTTTTTATAAAAGAAATAATGCAAGTGCAAACATACTCACAGTATGGAAAGGCAGAGGTAGTGCCTAGGTGAACGATCTGGGAACTTCACAGTGTCCCAGCAGACTGCGCACTGAACTGAGGGCTGCTCCTCCCAAACGCAGAAGATGTATCTGTAGTCTGTAAATTTTGAGAGAAAACAAGAGGGCGACCCCTAGTGCAGATCAATTGTGGACGAGTGGTGAATATCTGCTTATGCTTACGAATGGATACTCACAGAGGGTATTGCACCCTGTAGTGCAAATGTAGCGTACTAGGAATATTATAGTGTCCTAGTGCACATAACCGCTCAAGCAGTACTGCTGTAGTTGGAGATGAATTTCGAGTGTGAAAGGATAGACGTCAGGATGATAAACAAGAGAACTCCAGTATCGTTGTATAAAAATATTTTATAAAAAAAGGATAAAAGAATATATACACAGATCTACAATGACATCTGTTGTATAATGCTACGCGTTTCTAAGCGCTCACCGCGCCTTTTCCTCAGGCAAATGATACTGAATACACTGGAGTCTCTTACATATATACCTGTGCAGGCTTAATGTGGTCAGCTGTAACTCATTGTAACAGGTGCTGCATAAATTAACTCCCTTGATATTCTAACCGGATGTTACAAAAGTTACAAAAAATACAATCCAATATGCATAAAAGGAAATATCTAGTACAATGTAATATGCTAATCATTCTCGACATATAAGAACTTGAATAAAGTATATCCTAAAACTTAGACTCTCTGAGTTATCTTGAATGTGTAAAAACACGTTTGTAAATAATTGTAAATATTTGTCAAATTACATGTACATGTATATAAAACTATTTTTGCAAATTAAGCTATTTAAATAGCTATCCTTTCTGATGATATTTAGAAATGGGCCAAGATGTAAATCAAATAATAAACTGCCATAAAGAATGATAATGAATTTCTTAACATAAAGGGGTGTGTATCACTGAACTAATGAAAGTGCTGTATTAAATATCCAATGTGATTGCTTCGTCTGACAGGGGTGTGTATCGCATAACAAATGAGAGTGCTATATTCAATGCTTCCCTGATCGTGTAATGTGTTGCTCCATATGATTGGAGCTCGGGTGTGTGTCCAATGACGTCAGGGTTACGTTAGATTTGCTCCCAGTTTTGCAAATTTATTTATGGGCATATTCGAATCCAAGTACATCTATAATGCAAAATGGGAGCAAAATCTGGTCTTCTATGGCCGGTATATAGACGATTTATTATTTGTTTGGAGGGGAACATCCCAATCACTTGCCTCATTTCAAAATGATCTCAATGATAATACCATGGGAATTCAATTTACTTGGAACATCCAAATAGATAAAATTGACTTTCTGGATGTGACCCTTATGTGGGGAGAGGATAATTGTATTCAGTCATGTACTTTTTTCAAACAGGTAGACAGTAACAATTTTTTGGATTACTATAGCAACCACCACACTAGTTGGAAAACAAATATCCCATATAGCCAGTTTAGGAGGATTCGGCGTAACTGCACAGACATAACCACTTACGATACACAAAGCATACTTCTCAAAAATAAATTTAAGGAGAAACACTATCCAGAAGAATTAATAGAATTAGGTTTTCAAAAAGCACGCTCTCTGAATAGAGGGGAACTGTTAAAACCAAAAATTCCAAACAAACCCATAAAAGAAGATCCAAATTTTGAATCTTCATTCATTACTAGATATAACAATAACCACAAAGAGATCAAAAAAATTCTGTTTAAACACTGGCCATTACTCAAACGGGACCCTATTTTTAAAACAATATTACAAGATAAACCCAGATGTACATTTAAAAGAGCCCCCACAATCAAAGAAAAACTGGCACCTAGTAAGGTGGTCATGTGCAAACGTAAGCTTAAAAGTCCTAATAATAGTTCTCACAGTTCTATAATGTCAAACATAGGAACCTATAGATGCAATAAAAATAGATGCCATATGTGCAAGTACATCACCAATGGCCTTAAAAATATTATATCTAATAGTACTGGAGAATCTTTTGCCATTACTCAAAGAATAACATGCAATTCCAACTATGTAGTTTATTGTATAACATGCTTGTGTGGCCTACAATATATAGGTCGCACCTGTAGGAAAATTAGACAAAGATGGTCAGAACATTTAAGATGTATCCTTAAGGGATCTGATAAATATAGTACCTCTAGGCACCATTTTTCCATTCATGGCAAAAATAATTGTGTCATGAACATTACCCCATTGGAAATTATTCCTGCCACAAGTTCCCAAAATAGAATGACCAAATTGCGCCAGAGGGAAACCTTTTGGATTTATCAATTTAAAACTCTATATCCAGAGGGCCTTAATGAAGTAATAGACTCTGCTGCTTTTTAACACATCTTTTATATATATATATATATATATATATAACATTGTTGCACATCACATGTATTTTCTGAATTATATTTCCATATGATATATGCACTGCACTCCATATATCATCACATTACATCTAACACATATCACCTTAACAACTTTTACATTTGTTAATATATTTTCTAACATCATTTATTTTCTAGATTTTATATGTAGCACTATCCCACACATATAATACACGAATTTCACATATTACACATTATAGTGTCCACATAGGTCTTATGTAGATATATTATCTTATGACAATGTACGAGTCTAACAGTAGATATAACTATGCAATACACTCGCATCCATCACTGTGAGTTCATTAACTCATGCACACATGTCAACATATGGTATGTTTATTTTATATACTTATTTTATACACACATTTAGTTATGTCTGTAGTTAGTAGTTGTATCACTTAGCTCACTACACATTTTTTTCTCACGTTGAGCTATCAGCAAATAACTCTTGTAGAATATTTCACTTTTGTATAATCCGCACGAACACGTTATTCACACACATAGCAACTTATGGTAACAGATTCCGTATCTATGGGAGTCAATACACGTATCCTAACGTAACCCTGACGTCATTGGACACACACCCGAGCTCCAATCATATGGAGCAACACATTACACGATCAGGGAAGCATTGAATATAGCACTCTCATTTGTTATGCGATACACACCCCTGTCAGACGAAGCAATCACATTGGATATTTAATACAGCACTTTCATTAGTTCAGTGATACACACCCCTTTATGTTAAGAAATTCATTATCATTCTTTATGGCAGTTTATTATTTGATTTACATCTTGGCCCATTTCTAAATATCATCAGAAAGGATAGCTATTTAAATAGCGTAATTTGCAAAAATAGTTTTATATACATGTACATGTAATTTGACAAATATTTACAATTATTTACAAACGTGTTTTTACACATTCAAGATAACTCAGAGAGTCTAAGTTTTAGGATATACTTTATTCAAGTTCTTATATGTCGAGAATGATTAGCATATTACATTGTACTAGATATTTCCTTTTATGCATATTGGATTGTATTTTTTGTAACTTTTGTAACATCCGGTTAGAATATCAAGGGAGTTAATTTATGCAGCACCTGTTACAATGAGTTACAGCTGACCACATTAAGCCTGCACAGGTATATATGTAAGAGACTCCAGTGTATTCAGTATCATTTGCCTGAGGAAAAGGCGCGGTGAGCGCTTAGAAACGCGTAGCATTATACAACAGATGTCATTGTAGATCTGTGTATATATTCTTTTATCCTTTTTTTATAAAATATTTTTATACAACGATACTGGAGTTCTCTTGTTTATCATCCTGACGTCTATCCTTTCACACTCGAAATTCATCTCCAACTACAGCAGTACTGCTTGAGCGGTTATGTGCACTAGGACACTATAATATTCCTAGTACGCTACATTTGCACTACAGGGTGCAATACCCTCTGTGAGTATCCATTCGTAAGCATAAGCAGATATTCACCACTCGTCCACAATTGATCTGCACTAGGGGTCGCCCTCTTGTTTTCTCTCAAAATTTACAGACTACAGATACATCTTCTGCGTTTGGGAGGAGCAGCCCTCAGTTCAGTGCGCAGTCTGCTGGGACACTGTGAAGTTCCCAGATCGTTCACCTAGGCACTACCTCTGCCTTTCCATACTGTGAGTATGTTTGCACTTGCATTATTTCTTTTATAAAAAATTGGCTACACTAGGAGGCGCCCTTCTCTCTCTGCTCTGTTTTTCTAAGCACCTATAAGATCCTTTGATATTTATTTTGGCCCCTGTGATGTAACTAGATTTCTGATCCGTACGCATCAAGAGGTCTTTAAGATTAGTGCCCCTCTTAAAACCCACCATAGGTTGTAACTGTCGGGTGAATGTTAATTTTGGATCAGACGCCATTATGGGCCAGTGCTGATGTAAAATGCGTCCCGTGTTCTTGGTGGCTGGAGTGAATGTGGTAGACATAATTAACTTATTGCTCGTGTCTCTCTTTGGTGTAGGCTTAATCAGTTCATCTTGGGTAAATGAAGATGCTGTGGTCATGGTGTCTTGGATAATCGAGGATTTGTACCCCCTTTCACGGAATCTCTCTCCCACTCCTGTCAGTTGGGAGACCCCAGTACATATCTCTGAATTATTTCTCATTGTTCTTATGAACTGAGACTTGACTATGCCCTTTAAAAGGGCAGGAGGGTGACAGCTGTCTGCTCTCAGTATGGAATTACGGTCAGTTTGTTTATGATATAAGGTGGTACCCAATTGGTGTGCCTTTTTAAAGACCGTCAGGTCCAGGAAGTTGATAGTCTGTCTGTCAACAGTCATCTTGAATTTAACATTACTGGTGGCCGTGTTGTATTTCTCAAACCAAGTTTGTAGGTCCTCCATGTAGGTCCATCTTGTATGGGTTATTATTTGTTGACGAAATACACAACACTGTTTGTATACTTAATACTATAATGCCGTGAAACCGGAAGTGAGACAACATCACTTCCGGTAGGCATCACCACCGTGGAACGCAAGATGCGTTCCACACCCAATGTTTGGCGCACTTTTGGAGTAACACTTGTTTGGTGAGAATTGTTGGAAACACTATAAATTGTTTGAATTTTGCTTATGTTTTGATGCTGATGAAGGGGTTGTGAACCCCGAAAACGTTCCATTAAAGAATTTTGTGGAAGACCTGAGAGGGCATTTGCTTCTGTTACACATATATATATATATATATATATATATATATATATATATATATATATACATACATATATATATATATATATACATATATATATATATATATATATATATATATATATATATATATATATATATATATATATATACTGTACAACAGCAGTAAGCAGTAGCCCCATGTACAAACACTTTTTTTATACAAGCAACTTGTAATTTGTGCTGTGTGCAATATGTGTAATTAGACACAATTTAGAGGTTTTAACAATGCAAACAAAATGACAGTTGAAATTCTTTTAAAATATTTATTTTTCATATAGATCTGCAGTGATAATCTTCAAATCCATATATAAAAAGTATTTTACTTTCCCTTAAAAAATCTGATTGGTCAGTGTCAAATGCATGTATATTTGGCTCTTGCAAGCAGAAGTGAAGTATAATGGCTTCTGTTACATTTCAGTGTTATCACTATCAGCAGTATTATTTATTTTGTCAGGGGACATCAGTGGTTTGTAATGAGAAGATTAACTAATATTAATAAAGGAACAAGATGCATTAATTTGATATTTAAACTGAAATTCTGCGCACATCAGGGAAGGATTCACCTGCTATCTATTGTCCTTACACCACTTTTCATTTATGAGAACATTTCTATTAGGGTTAAGTATCCAATTAACCTTACAGGGACATGAAACAAGAAAATAAATGCTAGGTATAATGATGAATTCAAAACAAAGATTAGCCTGGGAATAATATGTGGGTGCATTTTTTTTTTAAATTATACAAGTTGTTTAAATATTTAAGAAACAAAGAAATATGTGTAAAGTTTTAGTTTCTATAATGGGCTCTGTCATGTTGTAACCTAGGTTTTCTGTATCTAATCTCTTCTGCTCAGAGCATTTAGGGACAGATATGAGTGTCACTAATGTGTACAATATACCAATTAAATGGAATTTAAACCCTTTGAGAAAGTTACTTTTTCAACTCATTTAAAATTGTTATTATCTGGCATCTGATTGGCATATAAAAGAAGCAGAACAGATTTTTAAATCTATGTTAACTAAGGGACCAATGATCAAACTTTCTCCAACATGGAGAGATATTATAGTGCAGACTTCGCAGGGGATGAACTCACTGAATTCGCTAAGAAAAATGTGGAACCTGGTGAACATGCCAGAGTGATAAGTGCTGCCTCCCACAGAAATAAATGAAGCCCTCCTGAGAGAGAGAATTTCACAGGGGAGGGTGAAGTTAACAGGGGAACACCTGGCACTGATTTAAATTTAGCAGAAAATACAAATTAAACTGAAAAGTTGTCAATACAATGTAACTTGCATTTGTTTCTATATTTGTAACATTTTTTTTCTGACAGTTAAATAAGTGCATTGTGAATTCTGAGCATACCCCCTGCATACTGATAGTGTGTAAAATGCTTAGAAAATATCATTAGAGTTGTTCAGATACACACTGGGAACTCCCCTGTTCCACCTAGGGAACTCCTATGTCCCTCCCACTTTTTGAAACTGTCAAGTTCATTTTACATAGAACAAATACAAAGTACAATGAAGTACAAATGAACTGCTGTACACAAAATCTAAATACATTAAAATACAAAACAGACATTGCAAATCTTAAGTGTTATACAACTTAAACAACAAAATCTGAAATCTAAAATAATATAAAATACAAATTGTAAATGTAGTGCTTTATTGCACTGGGCGTGTCCCTCCCTCATGTCCAGAAGTGCAGGGAACACCATTTGGAAAAGTATAGCAATATTTGCCTTTCTAGAATCTTGTGAGGATGCTGTAGGAGCATTTTCAATCAACTTATCTGAGTGTAGAGCTTAAAGGGACAGTCAACACTTCATTTAACATGATTTGATATTGAAAATAAAAAAAACAGAGATCCGCCTGCACTATACCCCTCCTGCCTTGCCGCCTTGCTTCTGTCCTAATCAGCGTCGCTAACTACTCTAATACCCGGTGCAATTTCTGTCCGAGGACAGGATTCTGATTTGCTTTTCAGTTGAAGAAGAAGGCAGCTACGTAACGGTGGGGGGAGTTCGGCTGCCATATTTACCGGTTATTAGAGAAGTTAGCGACACTGATTAGGACAGAAGCAAGGTGGCAAGGCAGAAGGGGTGCAGGCAGGTCTTCGGATTTTTATTTTCAATACCAAATCATGTTAACGGAAGTGTTGACTGTCCCTTTAAAGGGACACTGAACTAAATAAAAAAAAGTTTGCATAAATCAAATAATCATTGTAAAACAATATCCTTTTCAATGTACTTTTATTTTCCAAAACGTACCATTTTGCCGCAATCTTTTTTTTTTTTTCTTTTAACATTTTACAAACCCACTCCGTGGATACCGTTTCAGGGTGTCCAATCCGGGCTGATAACCCAGGTTGGAATATGGCGGCACTTAGCCGTGATGCGCATGCGCAAGCTTTAGCAACGTCATTGAAGAGGTCCCTCACTGGATCAGAGAGGAAATATGCGCATGCGCAAGTTAAATTATCCCAATGTGCATGCGCAGGGTGACAAAATCATCACATAATTATATTCATTAAATCACCATCCAATTAGACATTGATTTTGATCTTGTACAGCCTATATTTGAGTGCTGGATTTACTGATATCATCGACGAAAAATTAAATTAAATGTTATCATGGTAAGCAGCATCGTTGAATTGAAAAAGTGGGATAATATATTAGGATATATTTATGTATGTTATCTGAAATTTGTGGTCTAGTTGTGACCAAACAATAAAGGTTTGTAATCCTTTAACATCATCATCCTTTAAGTCACATTATTGCAAAACCAATTAGTTAAAACAAATCAGAGTTATTGGAGAAAGGGACAAAATAAATAATTAAAATACACTGCAAAGTTGTTTTACTACACATAAACTTCCACCCTAAGGCCAAAAGCACTATTTTGTAATTGTTCCTAAGGTTAAAAGGTGCTTCAGTTAAGAGTATCAGATCTACAGATGCAACTAGGATTTAAAAAGGGACAGTCTAGTCATTAGATCAAATAAAGATATATAGAGAACGAAGAAAAATTGATAATAAAATTGCTATATAAAGTTACTATATTAAAGTCTTTAATGTCCTTTTGGTAAAATTTGACTCTACTTTTTCTTTACTAGCGGCAAAACATTGCAGTATTGTTGGGGGCTCTACTTTGAATCCCTATTCCAATTTCTGCAGTAAAAAATTCTGTACGGTCAAGAAATAATTTAGAACACTAAAGTCAGATTTTACCGTCCCTTTCATTAAAGATCTATTTCTTTAAAGGGACAGAAAATTCAAAATTAAATTTTGTGATTTCAATAGGGCATGAGATTTTAAACAACTATCCAATTTACGTCTATTATTAAATTGTGCTTCGTTCTTTGGTATCCTTTGTTGAAAAGTATACCTAGGTAGGCTCAGTAGCTTAATGCACCACTGGGAGCTAGCTGCTGATTGGTGGCTGCTTATAAATACCTCTTGTCATTGGCTCATCTGTGTTCAGCTAGCTCCCAGTAGTGCATTTCAGCTCCTTCAACAATGGATTACAAGAGAATTAAGCAAATTTGACAGAAGTAAATTTTATTTTAGAAGTATACTGCAAAGTTGTTTTTTTTTTTTTTTTGTTTTGTTTTTATTTAATTGCTAGCTCAGTCTAAACTCCTGGTTTTTAAACCTATCCTCAGACCTCCCCAACAGGCCAGGCTTTCAGGATTACCTTGGATGAGTGCAGGTAAAGTAACCATGGTTACTAATCAGCTGATTATTTCACCTGTGCTCCAGTTCAGATAACCTCACAATGTGCCCTGTTAGTGAGGCCTGAGGGCAGGTTTTAAAACCAGTGGTCTAAACCATTAAAGCTTAAAGGGACACTGAACCCAAATTTTTTTCTTTTGTGATTCAGATAGAGCATGACATTATAAGCAACTTTGTAATTTACTCCTATTATCAAATTTTCTTCATTCTCTTGGTATCTTTATTTGAAATGCAAGAATGTAAGTTTAGATGCTGGCCCATTTTTGGTGAACAACCTGGGTTGTTCTTGCTGATTGGTGGATAAATTCATCCACCAATAAACAAGTGCTGTCCGGAGTACTGAACCAAAAAAAGCTTAGATGCCTTCTTTATCAAATAAAGATACATAGAGAACGAAGAAAAATTGATAATAGGAGTAAATTAGAAAGTTCCTTAAAATTGCATGCTCTATCTGATTCACAAAATAAACAATTTGGGTTCAGTGTCTCTTTAATTTTGGATTTGCTGCCCCTTTAAGAGTACATAGGTGCTTTGGGATCTGTGCAGTGGCTGACAAATATGCGCTCCTGCTACAGAGGATGCAGTGAGAACCACAGAGTAACCTGAAGCCTCAGAGGAACGCTAGGTCCATCTGTTGCCAAGAAGTATTCTGTATCTATTTTAGGCAGTTTGTGTTTTGTGAATAAACAGCTGAGTATTAAGTAACAAATAGCCATAGAGTATGAGCTGTTACACGTCAAGCACATACAGTTCATGGCACTGAAAAACATAGAGGCGCAATAAGAAAACGCATGAATGAATAATAGCAGGTTATTATTACGCTATTGCACATATTACTGTATTACACAGATATTTAGGTACGTAAGCTCAGGAGCGTGCACGTGTCAGAAGCACTATATGGCAGCAGGTTATTATTACGCTATTGCACATATTACTGTATTACACAGATATTTAGGTACGTAAGCTCAGGAGCGTGCATGTGTCAGAAGCAGGATATGGCAGCAGGTTATTATTACGCTATTGCACATATTACTGTATAACACAGATATTTAGAAGCAGGTACGTAAGCTCAGTAGCGTGCACGTGTCAGAAGCACTATATGGCAGCAGGTTATTATTACGCTATTGCACATATTACTGTATTACACAGATATTTAGAAGCAGGTACGTAAGTTCAGAAGCGTGCACGTGTCAGAAGCACTATATGGCAGCAGGTTATTATTACGCTATTGCACATATTACTGTATTACACAGATATTTAGAAGGAGGTACGTAAGCTCAGAAGCGTGCACGTGTCAGAAGCAGTATATGGCAGCAGGTTATTATTACGCTATTGCACATATTACTGTATTACACAGATATTTAGATGCAGGTACATAAGCTCAGAAGCGTGCACGTGTCAGAAGCAGTATATGGCAGCAGGTTATTATTACGCTATTGCACATATTACTGTATTACACAGATATTTAGAAGCAGGTACGTAAGCTCAGAAGCGTGCACGTGTCAGAAGCACTATATGGCTGCAGGTTATTATTACGCTATTGCACATATTACTGTATTACACAGATATTTAGGTACGTAAGCTCAGGAGCGTGCATGTGTCAGAAGCAGTATATGGCAGCAGGTTATTATCACGCTATTGCACATATTACTGTATTACACAGATATTTAGAAGCAGGTACGTAAGTTCAGAAGCGTGCACGTGTCAGAAGCACTATATGGCAGCAGGTTATTATTACGCTATTGCACATATTACTGTATTACACAGATATTTAGAAGCAGGTACGTAAGCTCAGAAGCGTGCACGTGTCAGAAGCAGTATATGGCAGCAGGTTATTATTACGCTATTGCACATATTACTGTATTACACAGATATTTAGATGCAGGTACATAAGCTCAGAAGCGTGCACGTGTCAGAAGCAGTATATGGCAGCAGGTTATTATTACGCTATTGCACATATTACTGTATTACACAGATATTTAGAAGCAGGTACGTAAGCTCAGAAGCGTGCACGTGTCAGAAGCACTATATGGCAGCAGGTTATTATTACGCTATTGCACATATTACTGTATTACACAGATATTTAGAAGCAGGTACGTAAGCTCAGAAGCGTGCACGTGTCAGAAGCACTATATGGCAGCAGGTTATTATTACGCTATTGCACATATTACTGTATTACACAGATATTTAGAAGCAGGTACATAAGCTCAGAAGCGTGCACGTGTCAGAAGCAGTATATGGCAGCAGGTTATTATTACGCTATTGCACATATTACTGTATTACACAGATATTTAGAAGCAGGTACGTAAACTCAGAGGCGTGTACGTGTCAGAAGCAGTATATGGCAGCAGGTTATTATCACGCTATTGCACATATTACTGTATTACACAGATATTTAGAAGCAGGTACATAAGCTCAGAAGCGTGCACGTGTCAGAAGCAGTATATGGCAGCAGGTTATTATTACGCTATTGCACATATTACTGTATTACACAGATATTTAGAAGCAGGTACGTAAGCTCAGAAGCGTGCACGTGTCAGAAGCACTATATGGCAGCAGGTTATTATTACGCTATTGCACATATTACTGTATTACACAGATATTTAGAAGCAGGTACGTAAGCTCAGAAGCGTGCACGTGTCAGAAGCACTATATGGCAGCAGGTTATTATTACGCTATTGCACATATTACTGTATTACACAGATATTTAGAAGCAGGTACATAAGCTCAGAAGCGTGCACGTGTCAGAAGCAGCATATGGCAGCAGGTTATTATTACGCTATTGCACATATTACTGTATTACACAGATATTTAGAAGCAGGTACGTAAACTCAGAGGCGTGTACGTGTCAGAAGCAGTATATGGCAGCAGGTTATTATCACGCTATTGCACATATTACTGTATTACACAGATATTTAGAAGCAGGTACATAAGCTCAGAAGCGTGCACGTGTCGGAAGTAATATATGGCAGCAGGTTATTATTACGCTATTGCACATATTACTGTATTACACAGATATTTAGAAGCAGGTACGTAAGCTCAGAAGCGTGCACGTGTCAGAAGCACTATATGGCAGCAGGTTATTATTACGCTATTGCACATATTACTGTATTACACAGATATTTAGAAGCAGGTACGTAAGCTCAGAAGCGTGCACGTGTCAGAAGCACTATATGGCAGCAGGTTATTATTACGCTATTGCACATATTACTGTATTACACAGATATTTAGAAGCAGGTACATAAGCACAGAAGCGTGCACGTGTCAGAAGCAGTATATGGCAGCAGGTTATTATTACGCTATTGCACATATTACTGTATTACACAGATATTTAGAAGCAGGTACGTAAACTCAGAGGCGTGTACGTGTCAGAAGCAGTATATGGCAGCAGGTTATTATCACGCTATTGCACATATTACTGTATTACACAGATATTTAGAAGCAGGTACATAAGCTCAGAAGCGTGCACGTGTCAGAAGCAGTATATGGCAGCAGGTTATTATTACGCTATTGCACATATTACTGTATTACACAGATATTTAGAAGCAGGTACGTAAGCTCAGAAGCGTGCACGTGTCAGAAGCACTATATGGCAGCAGGTTATTATTACGCTATTGCACATATTACTGTATTACACAGATATTTAGAAGCAGGTACGTAAGCTCAGAAGCGTGCACGTGTCAGAAGCACTATATGGCAGCAGGTTATTATTACGCTATTGCACATATTACTGTATTACACAGATATTTAGAAGCAGGTACATAAGCTCAGAAGCGTGCACGTGTCAGAAGAACTATATGGCAGCAGGTTATTATTACGCTATTGCACATATTACTGTATTACACAGATATTTAGAAGCAGGTACGTAAGCTCAGAAGCGTGCACGTGTCAGAAGCAGTATATGGCAGCAGGTTATTATTACGCTATTGCACATATTACTGTATTACACAGATATTTAGAAGCAGGTACGTAAGCTCAGAAGCGTGCATGTGTCGGAAGCAGTATATGGCAGCAGGTTATTATTACGCTATTGCACATATTACTGAATTACACAGATATTTAGAAGCAGGTACATAAGCTCAGAAGCGTGCACGTGTCAGAAACACTATATGGCAGCAGGTTATTATTACGCTATTGCACATATTACTGTATAACACAGATATTTAGAAGCAGGTACATAAGCTCAGAAGCGTGCACGTGTCAGAAGCAGTATATGGCAGCAGATTATTATTACGCTATTGCACATATTACTGTATTACACAGATATTTAGAAGCAGGTACGTAAGCTCAGAAGCGTGCACGTGTCAGAAGCAGTATATGGCAGCAGGTTATTATTACGCTATTGCACATATTACTGTATTACACAGATATTTAGAAGCAGGTACATTAGCTCAGAGGCGTGCACGTGTCAGAAGCAGTATATGGCAGCAGGTTATTATTACGCTATTGCACATATTACTGTATAACACAGATATTTAGAAGCAGGTACGTAAGCTCAGAAGCGTGCACGTGTCAGAAGCAGTATATGGCAGCAGGTTATCATTACGCTATTGCACATATTACTGTATAACACAGATATTTAGAAGCAGGTACGTAAGCTCAGAAGCGTGCACGTGTCAGAAGCAGTATATGGCAGCAGGTTATTATTACGCTATTGCACATATTACTGTATTACACAGATATTTAGAAGCAGGTACGTAAGCTCAGAAGCGTGCATGTGTCAGAAGCAGTATATGGCAACAGGTTATTATCACGCTATTGCACATATTACTGTATTACACAGATATTTAGAAGCAGGTACATAAGCTCAGAAGCGTGCACGTGTCAGAAGCAGCATATGGCAGCAGGTTATTATTACGCTATTGCACATATTACTGTATTACACAGATATTTAGAAGCAGGTACGTAAACTCAGAGGCGTGTACGTGTCAGAAGCAGTATATGGCAGCAGGTTATTATCACGCTATTGCACATATTACTGTATTACACAGATATTTAGAAGCAGGTACATAAGCTCAGAAGCGTGCACGTGTCGGAAGTAATATATGGCAGCAGGTTATTATTACGCTATTGCACATATTACTGTATTACACAGATATTTAGAAGCAGGTACGTAAGCTCAGAAGCGTGCACGTGTCAGAAGCACTATATGGCAGCAGGTTATTATTACGCTATTGCACATATTACTGTATTACACAGATATTTAGAAGCAGGTACGTAAGCTCAGAAGCGTGCACGTGTCAGAAGCACTATATGGCAGCAGGTTATTATTACGCTATTGCACATATTACTGTATTACACAGATATTTAGAAGCAGGTACATTAGCTCAGAAGCGTGCACGTGTCAGAAGCAGTATATGGCAGCAGGTTATTATTACGCTATTGCACATATTACTGTATTACACAGATATTTAGAAGCAGGTACGTAAACTCAGAGGCGTGCACGTGTCAGAAGCAGTATATGGCAGCAGGTTATTATCACGCTATTGCACATATTACTGTATTACACAGATATTTAGAAGCAGGTACATAAGCTCAGAAGCGTGCACGTGTCAGAAGCAGTATATGGCAGCAGGTTATTATTACGCTATTGCACATATTACTGTATTACACAGATATTTAGAAGCAGGTACGTAAGCTCAGAAGCGTGCACGTGTCAGAAGCACTATATGGCAGCAGGTTATTATTACGCTATTGCACATATTACTGTATTACACAGATATTTAGAAGCAGGTACGTAAGCTCAGAAGCGTGCACGTGTCAGAAGCACTATATGGCAGCAGGTTATTATTACGCTATTGCACATATTACTGTATTACACAGATATTTAGAAGCAGGTACATAAGCTCAGAAGCGTGCACGTGTCAGAAGCACTATATGGCAGCAGGTTATTATTACGCTATTGCACATATTACTGTATTACACAGATATTTAGAAGCAGGTACGTAAGCTCAGAAGCGTGCACGTGTCAGAAGCAGTATATGGCAGCAGGTTATTATTACGCTATTGCACATATTACTGTATTACACAGATATTTAGAAGCAGGTACGTAAGCTCAGAAGCAGTATATGGCAGCAGGTTATTATTACGCTATTGCACATATTACTGAATTACACAGATATTTAGAAGCAGGTACATAAGCTCAGAAGCGTGCACGTGTCAGAAGCACTATATGGCAGCAGGTTATTATTACGCTATTGCACATATTACTGTATAACACAGATATTTAGAAGCAGGTACATAAGCTCAGAAGCGTGCACGTGTCAGAAGCAGTATATGGCAGCAGATTATTATTACGCTATTGCACATATTACTGTATTACACAGATATTTAGAAGCAGGTACGTAAGCTCAGAAGCGTGCACGTGTCAGAAGCAGTATATGGCAGCAGGTTATTATTACGCTATTGCACATATTACTGTATTACACAGATATTTAGAAGCAGGTACATTAGCTCAGAGGCGTGCACGTGTCAGAAGCAGTATATGGCAGCAGGTTATTATTACGCTATTGCACATATTACTGTATAACACAGATATTTAGAAGCAGGTACGTAAGCTCAGAAGCGTGCACGTGTCAGAAGCAGTATATGGCAGCAGGTTATTATTACGCTATTGCACATATTACTGTATAACACAGATATTTAGAAGCAGGTACGTAAGCTCAGAAGCGTGCACGTGTCAGAAGCAGTATATGGCAGCAGGTTATTATTACGCTATTGCACATATTACTGTATTACACAGATATTTAGAAGCAGGTACGTAAGCTCAGAAGCGTGCATGTGTCAGAAGCAGTATATGGCAACAGGTTATTATCACGCTATTGCACATATTACTGTATTACACAGATATTTAGAAGCAGGTACGTAAGCTCAGAAGCGTGCACGTGTCAGAAGCACTATATGGCAGCAGGTTATTATTACGCTATTGCACATATTACTGTATTACACAGATATTTAGAAGCAGGTACGTAAGCTCAGGAGCGTGCACGTGTCAGAAGCACTATATGGCAACAGGTTATTATCACGCTATTGCACATATTACTGTATTACACAGATATTTAGAGGCAGGTACGTAAGCTCAGAAGCGTGCACGTGTCAGAAGCACTATATGGCAGCAGGTTATTATTACTCTATTGCACATATTACTGTATTACACAGATATTTAGAAGCAGGTACGTAAGCTCAGAAGCGTGCACGTGTCAGAAGCAGTATATGGCAGCAGGTTATTATTACGCTATTGCACATATTACTGTATTACACAGATATTTAGAAGCAGGTACGTAAGCTCAGAAGCGTGCATGTGTCAGAAGCAGTATATGGCAGCAGGTTATTATTACGCTATTGCACATATTACTGTATTACACAGATATTTAGAAGCAGGTACATAAGCTCAGAGGCGTGCACGTGTCAGAAGCAGTATATGGCAGCAGGTTATTATTACTCTATTGCACATATTACTGTATTACACAGATATTTAGAAGCAGGTACGTAAGCTCAGACGCGTGCACTTCTCAGAAGCACTATATGGCAGCAGGTTATTATTACGCTATTGCACATATTACTGTATTAAACAGATATTTAGAAGCAGGTACATAAGCTCAGAAGCATGCACGTGTCAGAAGCACTATATGGCAGCAGGTTATTATTACGCTATTGCACATATTACTGTATTACACAGATATTTAGAAGCAGGTACGTAAGCTCAGAAGAGTGCATGTGTCAGAAGCAGTATATGGCAGCAGGTTATTATTACGCTATTGCACATATTACTGTATTACACAGATATTTAGAAGCAGGTACATAAGCTCAGAAGCGTGCACATGTCAGAAGCACTATATGGCAGCAGGTTATTATTACGCTATTGCACATATTACTGTATAACACAGATATTTAGAAGCAGGTACGTAAGCTCAGAAGCGTGCACGTGTCGGAAGCAGTATATGGCAGCAGGTTATTATTACTCTATTGCACATATTACTGTATTACACAGATATTTAGAAGCAGGTACGTAAGCTCAGAAGCGTGCACGTGTCAGAAGCAGTATATGGCAGCAGGTTATTATTACGCTATTGCACATATTACTGTATTACACAGATATTTAGAAGCAGGTACGTAAGCTCAGAAGCGTGCACGTGTCAGAAGCAGTATATGGCAGCAGGTTATTATTACGCTATTGCACATATTACTGTATTACACAGATATTTAGAAGCAGGTACGTAAGCTCAGAAGCGTGCACGTGTCAGAAGCAGTATATGGCAGCAGGTTATTATTACGCTATTGCACATATTACTGTATTACACAGATATTTAGATGCAGGTACATAAGCTCAGGAGCGTGCATGTGTCGGAAGCAGTATATGGCAGCAGGTTATTATTACGCTATTGCACATATTACTGTATTACACAGATATTTAGATGCAGGTACGTAAGCTCAGAAGCGTGCACGTGTCAGAAGCAGTATATGGCAGCAGGTTATTATTACGCTATTGCGCGTATTACTGTATTACACAGATATTTAGAAGCAGGTACGTAAGCTCAGAAGCGAGCACGTGTCAGAAGCAGTATATGGCAGCAGGTTATTATTACGCTATTGCACATATTACTGTATTACACAGATATTTAGATGCAGGTACATAAGCTCAGAAGCGTGCACGTGTCAGAAGCAGTATATGGCAGCAGGTTATTATTACGCTATTGCACATATTACTGTATTACACAGATATTTAGATGCAGGTACATAAGCTCAGAAGCGTGCACGTGTCAGAAGCACTATATGGCAGCAGGTTATTATTACGCTATTGCACATATTACTGTATAACACAGATATTTAGAAGCAGGTACATAAGCTCAGAAGCGTGCACGTGTCGGAAGCACTATATGGCAGCAGGTTATTATTACTCTATTGCACATATTACTGTATTACACAGATATTTAGAGGCAGGTACGTAAGCTCAGAAGCGTGCACGTGTCAGAAGCAGTATATGGCAGCAGGTTATTATTACGCTATTGCACATATTACTGTATTACACAGATATTTAGAAGCAGGTACGTAAGCTCAGAAGCGTGCACGTGTCAGAAGGAGTATATGGCAGCAGGTTATTATTACGCTATTGCACATATTACTGTATTACACAGATATTTAGAAGCAGGTACGTAAGCTCAGAAGCGTACACGTGTCAGAAGCAGTATATGGCAGCAGGTTATTATTACGCTATTGCACATATTACTGTATTACACAGATATTTAGAGGCAGGTACGTAAGCTCAGAAGCGTGCACGTGTCGGAAGCAGTATATGGCAGCAGGTTATTATTACGCTATTGCACATATTACTGTATTACACAGATATTTAGAAGCAGGTACGTAAGCTCAGAAGCGTGCACGTGTCAGAAGCAGTATATGGCAGCAGGTTATTATTACGCTATTGCACATATTACTGTATTACACAGATATTTAGAAGCAGGTACGTAAGCTCAGAAGCGTGCACGTGTCAGAAGCAGTATATGGCAGCAGGTTATTATTACGCTATTGCACATATTACTGTATTACACAGATATTTAGAAGCAGGTACGTAAGCTCAGAAGCGTGCACGTGTCAGAAGCACTATATGGCAGCAGGTTATTATTACGCTATTGCACATATTACTGTATTACACAGATATTTACAGGCCCATTTATCAAAGGTCTTGCGGACCTGATCCGACACTGCGGATCAGGTCCGCAAGACCTCGCTAAATGCGGAGAGCAATACGCTCTCCGCATTTAACATTGCACCAGCAGCTCACAAGAGCTGCTGGTGCCCACGCCGCCCCCTGCTGACTCGCGGCCAATCGGCCGCCAGCAGGGAGCTGTCAATCAACCCGATCGTATTCGATCGGGTTGATGTCTGGCGATTCCTGTCCGCCTGTTCAGAGCAGGCGGACAGGGTTATGGAGCAGCGGTCTTTTGACCGCTGCTTCATAAGTTGTGTTTCTGGCGAGTCTGAAGACTCGCCAGAAACACGGCCCTTCAAGCTCCATACGGAGCTTGATAAATGGGCCTGTAAGAAGCAGGTACGTAAGCTC
>NC_069505.1:229746358-229808752 GCF_027579735.1 Bombina bombina | reverse complement strand
ACAATTAACCTAACACTACACTATCAATAAATTAATTAAATTACAATTCCTACAAAAAAATTACAATTAAATAAACTACTAAAGTACAAAAAAATAAAAGAACTAAGTTACAAAAAAATAAAAAAAATCTTTACAAACATAAAAAAATATTACAAAATTTTAAACTAATTACACCTACTCTAAGCCCCCTAATAAAATAACAAAGCCCCCAAATAAAAAAAATGCCCTACCCTATTCTAAATTACTAAAGTTCAAGCTCTTTTACCTTACCAGCCCTGAACAGGGCCCTTTGCGGGGCATGCCCCAAGAAGTTCAGCTCTTTTGCCTGTAAAAAAAAACATACAATACCCAAGCCCCCCAACATTACAACCCACCACCCACATACCCCTAATCTAACCCAAACCCCCCTTAAATAAACCTAACACTATGCCCCTGAAGATCTTCCTACCTTGTCTTCACCTCACCGGGTTCACCGATCTGTCCAGATCACCAATCAGATTGAGCTCGCATTCTATTGGCTGATCGGAACAGCCAATAGAATGCGAGCTCAATCTGATTGGCTGATTGGATCAGCCAATCGGATTGAACTTGATTCTGATTGGCTGATTCATAAGCCAATCAGAATATCCTACCTTATTCCGATTGGCTGATAGAATCCTATCAGCCAATCGGAATTCGAGGACGCCACTTTGGATGACGTCATTTAAAGGAACCGTCATTCGTCCGTTCAGTCGTCGGCCAGGATGGATGTTCCGTGTCGGAGGTCTTCTCAGGATGCTGCCGCTCTGGCTCGGATGGATGCCGCTTGGATGAAGACTTCAATCGGATGGAAGACCTCTTCTTGCCCCCGCTTGGTTGAAGACTTCAGCCGGATCATGGACCTCTTCAGCCCCCTCGCTTGGCTTGGATCAGGACATCGGAGGAGCTCTTCTGGACAGATCGGTGAACCCGGAGAGGGAAGACAAGGTAGGAAGATCTTCAGGGGCTTAGTGTTAGGTTTATTTAAGGGGGGTTTGGGTGTAGATTAGGGGTATGTGGGTGGTGGTTTGTAATGTTGGGGGGCTTGGGTATTGTATGTTTTTTTTTACAGGCAAAAGAGCTGAACTTCTTGGGGCATGCCCGCAAAGGGCCCTGTTCAGGGCTGGTAAGGTAAAGAGCTTTGAACGTTAGTAATTTAGAATAGGGTAGGGCATTTTTTTATTTTGGGGGGCTTTGTTATTTTATTAGGGGGCTTAGAGTAGGTGTAATTAGTTTAAAATTGTTGTAATATTTTTCTTATGTTTGTAATATTTTTTTTTTTTTTTAACTTAGTTCTTTTTTATTTTTTGTACTTTACCTAGTTTATTTAATTGTATTTATTTGTAGGAATTGTATTTAATTAATTTATTGATAGTGTAGTGTTAGGTTAAATTGTAGGTAATTGTAGGTAGTTTATTTAATAATTTATTGATCGAGTAGTGTTCAGTTTAATTGTACTTAGGTTAGGATTTATTTTACAGGTCATTTTGTAATTATTTTAACTATTTTAGCGATTAAATAGTTCTTAACTATTTAATAGCTATTGTACCTGGTTAAAAATAAATACTAAGTTACCTGTAAAATAAATATTAATCCTAAATAGCTATAATATAATTATAATTTATATTGTAGCTATATTAGGGTTTTAATTTTACAGGTAAGTATTTAGCTTTAAATAGGAATAATTTATTTAATAAGAGTTAATTTATTTCGTTAGATTTAAATTATATTTAAGTTAGGGGGGTGTTAGTGTTAGGGTTAGCTTAGCTTTAGGGGTTAATACATTTATTAGAATAGCGGTGAGCTCAAAGTCGGCAGATAGGGGTTAATGTTTGAAGTTAGGTGTCGGCGATGTTAGGGAGGGCCAGATTAGGGGGTTAATACTATTTATTATAGGGTAGTGAGGGCGGATTTGGGGTTAATAACTTTATAACTAATAGCGGTGCGGTCGCTCGGCAGATTAGGGGTTAATAAGTGTAGGCAGGTGGCGGCGACGTTGTGGGGGGCAGATTAGGGTTAATAAATATAATATAGGGGTCGGCGGTGTAGGGCAGCAGATTAGGGGGTACATAGCTATAATGTAGGTTGGCCGGCGCTTTGCGGTCGGCAGATTAGGGGTTAATAGGTGTAGGTAGCTTGGCGGCAACATTGTGGGGGGCAGGTTAGGGGTTAATTAAATATAATACATGGGTCGCCGCGGTGTTAGGGGCAGCAAATTAGGGGTACATAAGGATAACGTAGGTGGCAGGTCAGCAGATTAGGGGTTAAAAAAATGTAATCGAGTGCGGCGATTTGGGGGGACCTCGGTTTAGGGGTACATAGGTAGTTTATGGGTGTTAGTGTACTTTAGAGTACAGTAGTTAAGAGCTTTATAAACCGTGCGTTAGCCCACGAAAGCTCTTAACTACTGACTTTTTCCTGCAGCTGGAAGTTTTGTCATTAGATGTCTAACGCTCACTTCAGACACGACCTCTAAATACCGGACTTAGAAGATCCCATTGAAAAGATAGGATACGCAATTGACGTAAGGGGATCTGCGGTAATGGAAAAGTTGCGGCTGAAAAGTGAGCGTTAGACCCTTTTTTTGAGTGACTCCAAATACCGGAGGTAGCCTAAAACCAGCGTTAGGAGCCTCTAACGCTGGTTTTCACACGGCTAACGCCAAACTCCAAATCTAGGCCTTAGTTTAAATTAATCTGAAATTACAAAAAATAAAAAAAGTCTAACATTACAGAAATAATAAACCAAATTATCAAAAATAAAAAATTAAACCTAATCCCTATGAAAATAAAAAAGCCCCCCCAAAATAAAAACACCCCCTAATCTAATCTAACTAAAAATAACCCCTTACAAGGGGCCTTTTGTAGGGCATTGCCCTAAGTTAAAACAGCTATTTTAACCTCTAAAAAATACTAAGTCCACCCTTAACAGTAAACCCCCCACCCACCAAACCTCCCAAAATAAAAATAAAAACTAACACTAAAGGGGCATTTGTATATAGGCATTGCCCTTAAAAGGGCATTCAGACTCTTTTAGAAGTGCCCCATGAAATCCTTCATCTAAAAAATTAAAAAAAAATAAGCAATGTCCTAACCCCCCAAATAGGTAACTCACTGTTCCTGAAGTCCGTTGGTGAAGTCTACTTCCAGGCGATGAAGTCTTCTTCCAAGCGACTGACATCTTTCCTACCAAGCAGGGACCTCTTCTTTACTTCATCCAGGACCAAGCCGGCGTCATGGAGCGTGGAGGATCCTCTTTGTACGATAACCACCGTACATGACTATTGAATGCAAGGGTACGCATTTAAATATGGAGTATCTTGCATTCCTATTGGCTGAAAAAAATCAAATCAGTTAATAGGATGAGAGCTACTCAAATCCTATTGCTGATTTGAATTATCCAATAGGATTTGAGCTACTGGGCAATGGGCAGTTTTAGGTTTTTTTTTAGTGTTAGTTTTTTTATTATTTTGGGGGTTTGGTGGGTGGGGGGGTTTTACTGTTAGAGGGGGTATAAAATAGCTGATTATCTCTAGGGCAATGCCCCTACTAAAAGCGCCTTTTAAGGGCTATTGGTAGTTTAGCTTTAGATTAGGGTTTTTTTTTTTATTTTGGGGGGCTTTTTATTTTCATAGGGATAGTTTTAATTTTTTATTTTTTAATAATATGGTTTATTACTTTTCTGTAATGTTAGACTTTTTTATTTTTTTGTAAATTTATATTAAAGTAATGTTATTTTTTTTATTTTAGTTGTAAATTAGTATTTTTTTATTTTAATGTAATTGGGGTTAATTGTAGGGGGTGTTAGGTTAGGGCGCTTAGTAATTTAATTAGTTATTTGCATTGTGGGGAGATGGCGGTTTAGGGGTTAATAATTTTAATAGGTATTTTGAGATGTGGATGAAGTGGCCGGATTAGGGGTAATAGTTTATTAAAGGGACAGTACAACGTAAAATTGTTTTTCAATTATTGTATTTTCAATGACTTGTTTATACCCAGCTGCAGAGTATAAAATTTATCGATCATTTGTATTTTTAGGTTAATTTATGTATATGAATTTAGCTGGTTTTGTGCTTTTAAACCACAGCCATTACAAAAGGGTTGAGCTTCAGCTAATATCAGATTGTATTATGTTATCACTCTTTATTCCACACAGACTTGCTTTCTTATCTTATATCTGTTTATAAAGCAAAGCTCATACTTAGATAGAACAATGGAAAATTAACATTTTATTACTTAAAATATCCTGCCAACCCACTAACAGTGTAATTTCTTCCTGCTGGCTGTGTTTACATAGTCTGTCAATAGCATTATACTCCAGTATAGATTTTTTAGTATAGGTTGTGATACCACAGGCTAAATCAGCTATTTCAAATGCTGAGAATAGGGTTAAGGAGCTACTTGTAAACAGTTTAATACACTATAGCAGTAAAATGGATCATTTGGAACAATTTAAAAGGGGGAGAACATTTTTTGGAGTGGAACTGTCCCTTTAAGGTATATTGCCTTGTGGGTGATCGTGGTTTAGGGGTTAATCACTTTATTAGGTATATAGCGTTGTGGGGGGTTGCGGATTAGGGCTTAATACAGAGGCGTAACTAGAAACCACAGGGCCCAGGTGCAAGAATCTAAGAAGGGGCCCCCACCGTCCCTCCCCCCTCCAAACAAAAGGTGAATTTAATACTTTTTTTTTTTTTTTTACATTTAACAACAGAAAAAAAAAAGTGAATCGAATTACATGTCTGCAAAAGGAGGGTACCCTGTGCCCACAGTCTGTGAGATGGTCTGACCCCCTATTACTGTGTATACTATAATATATATATATATATATATATATACTATAGGCAAAAAGAGTCAGTTGCACTCTCACAAACAGTTCTCCAAGGGCCAGGGTGCTAGAGCGTAGTTGAAAATGTAGCAAAACAGGAAACAGCACTCTCTGGACTTAATAAAAAACAAGTAGTTTATTCAGTAACGTTTCGGGGAATGCTCCCCTTCATCAGACCAACAACATACAGTGAAGCAAACATTTAAGCATACACAAACCCCTCCCCCTAGTGCAAAAAACCGCCAAAAATGGTTGCCATAGCAACCAAACCAACCAGTTTAAGTAAATACATTTACCCAATGCAACAATGACATCAAAGAAACCAGATCATTATGGTTAATTAGCATCAGGTCAATAGCAAATCAACACATCATCCTACCACATAATACACCTGCTGGTATATTAGTACTTCTAATACCCCAGCTGGCAGTGTGTCCTTTTAAAGAGACATATCACAATATTATTAGCTAAGTACAGGAAAACAAGAATGTGTAGAAAAAAGGGGTTGAAAAACGTTAGTTAAACATCGGCACCTCATCATATTGAAATGCAATTCACGTAATGCACTTATAGTTAACTGCCTAACTCATAATACCCGTACTACATAGTCAAGGGTCATGTGTACCATTAATGCTATATAGACGCCCAATAACAGCAAAACTCGTATTCAGATTACCTCAAACGATGTGACCGTATTACATGCCCAAAGTGTAGCACGACCTATGTAGTCCACCCTGTTCAGCATCGGACCAACCTCGCGCTGAATCTAAGCACAGTTTACTAGCGGAAACAACAAGGGTTATACTACCTTCTGACTGCATATCTGCTGCATTTATTACGTTCATGACCCGGACCCTTCCTTCCCTTAGTAGTTACCTTGGGGCCCACCCTCTTACCATTGCCATTTTAATAACTCTGTTTGTACGGTGTGGGGGCTTGTCCTCTCTCTATCCTATTGGGTACCTAGCTGGAGCATTGGGGGCCGGACTGCGCCGGGTTTACACGCATGCGCATAACCCTTGTTGTTCCGCTAGTAACTGTGCTAGATCTCAGCGCGAGGTTGGTCCGATGCTGAACAGGGTGATCTACATAGGTCGTGCTACACTTTGTGCATGTAATAACGGTCACATCGTTTGAGGTATCTGATAACGAGTTTGCTGTTATTGGCGTCTATATAGCATTAATGGTACACATGACCCTTGACTATGTAGTACCGGGTAATTATGAGTTAGGCATTAACTATAAGAGCATTACGTGAATTGCATTTCAATATGATGAGGTGCCGATGTTTAACTAAACGTTTTTTCAACCCCTTTTTTGCTACACATTCTTGTTTTCTCCTGTACTTAGCTAATAATATTGTGATATTGTCTCTTTAAAAGGACACACTGCCACTGGGGTATTAGAAGTACTTAATATAACAGCAGGTGTATTATGTGGTAGGATGATGTGTTGATTTGCTAATTGACCTGATGCTAATTAACCATAATGATCTGGTTTCTTTGATGTCATTGTTGCATTGGTAAATGTATTTACTTTGAACTGGTTGTTTGGGTTTGCCCTATGGCAACCCATTTTTGGCGGTTTTTTTGCACTAGGGGGAGGGGTTTGTGTATGCTTAAATGTTTGCTTCACTTGTATGTTGTTGGTCCTGATGAACGGGGAGCATTCCCCGAAACGTTACTGAATAAACTACTTGTTTTTTACTTAAGTCCAGAGAGTGCTGTTTCCTGTTTTGCTATATATATATATATATATATATAGTGACACTATTTAAAGGGACAGTCTACCAGTAGAATTGTTACGGGAATGAAAGGTAGCAGAGTCTCCTGTAATGGAGTTAAGGGATGAGCTGACAGCCTAGTGGAAAATCCCAGTGCAGTGTAGTAGCAACAAATGTTGCAAAGTGAGGGGAGGTCTTAGGCTTACCTCATATAAGGGAAGTTCTGGAACTATCTGGCCTCTTCCACCACTGGGATTTTTCAAGGGAGAAAGTTTTGTGCCATCCTTCAAGTGAAGATGTCTCGGTCCAGGCAGAAGTGCTCGCGGTGGCCCATATCGCTTCAGGGAGTCCCCCTAGGAGATCCTTGAGGAGTACACCTGTAATAGAGGAAGAGGATGAGGATGTGGTGCCACCAACTCTGGCGGAAACCAAGGCCAGTATTGTCTGCTTTACCACCTAGTCTTGTAATAATTAGTCCCCCCAGCCCTGAGCCTGCACCCCGCGGGCCCGGTAGCTGTTATGGTTGCGGGACAGGTGGGGTGCAGTGAGCACAGGCCATCCAATCTGGACAGAGCTTTGGAGGCAGGCCTGGGGGCCCTCACGGCCTCCGGAATGTCTCCTGAGGCGGGCGGTCGTTGTGGGCATGTTTAAAGCGCACTTACGGCTGCTGATCTGCTCTGTGGGTAAGCCAAGGTGGAACCGGGGGGCCTAGCGCCCATCATCACCAGCCTGCATTATCCCATGTAGGCCCGGGGCCTAGACCCCTCATCAGGCAGGGCTAGTATTTCCTCTCATCCGGCCTGGTCCCCTAGGGCCCCGGCCCGGATGCTCATTTGGTGGCTCAGTCTGCTGCTGGAGTGGGCTCTAAGGGTCCCCTCGCCCACTTAGCCGGACCGCATAATCTTTGGTGGCTCAGCTCGGAGCCTGCTACTCCAATGTCAGTGCTCCGGTTGCGGCTCTCGCTGTCACCGCCGCGCCCATTTCCAGCCTGTCAGGGACACGCGTGACGTCACTTCCGGCGCCGCGGTAGTCACACGGCCGGAACATGGAGCGGATCGTTGCGTTCCTGGGGCACCGAAAGAGGCCTAGCCGGGTACTCTCCACAGGTGAGGGGGGAGTATCCGGGCGTGCCCCGCACCGCTGCACAACACTCTGCAGCATCTGGCATTGCGAACAGGGCCAATATATTGCAGAGGGGGCCGCGGCATGCAAAGGGGGAGGCTCATGGGGTCCAAGGTTACCAGGCAGGCATATGGGAGAGCAAGGGAGTGCATTGATGGGCGCCAGTGGACTAACAGGGGGGGTGCCAGCAATACTTATGTACCCAAATCGGGGAGAATGCGCTTGGAGATAAGGCACAGGGCGAGTCACTACAACCAATAGCTGCAGGGGTTCAGAGAGGCCACGGACTTGTTAATGCAGGTGCTCAGAGCGTACACTCAGTCAGGGAGCGCGTGGTCAGGGCATCGCCCTCTGTTGCAGGGTCAGTGAATGAATGGAGTGGTGATATGGATGACGAGAGGGCTAGGAGAGGTCCCAACTAGGGCTGGGGTCAGTACTTCTACCCCGGTTGGGGCGGCAGGCAGGGGGGCCGCATGGCTGGCCTGGATACTCCCCTCTTGTTTGTTTCTCCTCCACAGGATATACTGGCTGCACCGCCCGAGGACAGAGGTCTCTGGTACAGCAGGAGTTGGGACTATCAGTACAGCCGTCTGGAGGATCAGTGGGAGCAGCACCCCGGAACATCTACACCTTCCACATCTGCAGTTGGTGAGAGAAAGTGTATTTAATTTGTCACGCACCATTGACACCGACTATAGCACTGATTCAGACTCAGATGGTGGGAAGAAATTAGGGCTCAATAGCAAGGGGCAGCGCCGCATGTTCAAAATGTTGAAGCTGCTAGTGGCTGAGCGTAATCAGGCTAAGGGTTTAGGTAGCATGGAGCAGCCTGCACTGCAGGCAGGGCAAATCACTGTGTCAGCCTCTGCGGGCAGTGCTCAGGGAGAGGAGAGCGCTGCGCAGCCGCAGGATATACCAGTTAATGCCAGGAGGGTGGCTCTGCAGGGGGACTCTTATCCCTGCAAGATCCACTGCCTGCATGCGCATCTCAAACCCAAGACGGTACAGAAAATTTGCGATCAGAAGTATGTCAATATGTTTGAGCTGTCCCTAGAGGCGCAGCGCAACAAAGAGCGTACTGAGGATGGGACTGGACCAAAAAAGATCCAGTGCCCAGATACATTTGAAGAGTGGAGGCGGTGCTTTAGGGTATTCTCCTCCTGCTACATTGAACAGAGGCCGGAGGCCACTCTAGATGTAATTAAGTACGCGGAGATAATAGAATATATCTATATAGATACGGGGAAGGCAATGTGGAGAGCTTATGATAGTGAATTTAGGAGGAAAATGGTCGGTAACCCGTTTTTGAACTTTGGGGTGAAAGATTTGGACCTGTGGTCCCTGCTCATACCGGAAAAAGGGGGGGCAGGGGGATCGCTGCTGCGGACAGGGCCCCCGAGGCCACCGAGCCCTTGTCAAGCGTCGAGGCAGGGAGTGTAGGAAGTACAACGAGAAGCAGTGTGACAAAGGAGCTTCCTGCTCCTTTCAGCATGCCTGCATGTACTGCAGCGGTCAACACCCGGGAGTTGAGTGCCCCAAGCGGAGGGACGGCGAGCCTTCCGTGGGGCCAAATCGGGGAGGCTGGACAAAAGAGCTCCAACACCCCTGAAGCTGGACGCCATTAGGCCTTGGCTAGCAGCCTACCCAGATAGGGTGGCGGGCTGCCAACATATTGGCAGGGATTGGAGAAGGATTCAAGATAACATATTGGCAGGGATTGGAGAAGGATTCAAGATACCAACATTGGGGTTGGTAATTGGGTCTGCCCTCGCATAAGAATTTAAAGTCGGCTTACGAAATGCCGGGCGAAGTTCAGGCGAAATTGAGCAAAGAAAATTGCTCTGGGGAGGTTTGCTGGTCCATTTGAACAACCTCCCATCCCTGACCTGGTTATACTCCCCTTTAGGGGTGGGTCCCCTAAAAAGGAACCAGGGAAATTCCGCCTGATTCAGGCATTTGTCTTATCCAAAAGGCGGTTCCGTCAATGGTGCAATAGACCCCCTGATAAGCTCGGTGTCGTACCAATCGTTTGACCAGGCGTTGGAGTTGGTAGTTGCGGCAGGTCCCGGGCGCGCTGCTAGTCAAAATGGTCATTGAGTCTGCCTTTCGGCTACTCCCCCATACACCCATCATCGTTCAGACTGATGGGGTGTAAATTCGAGGGAAATTATTTTATTGACAAATGCTTGCCATGGGTTGCTCGCTATCGTGTGCTTATTTTGAGGAATATAGCTCATTCTTACATTGGGCTATCGTCTCGGCGGCGGCCGGCGGGGGGGAATAGTCGCCCATTACCTGGATGACTTCCTGCTGGTCGGCGCCGCGAAATACACGTGAGTGCGATCGGCTGATCGCAGTAATAAGAGGACTCATGTCAAAATTCGGAAGTGCCACTAGCTGAGGAAAAAACACACTACTGGAGCTCTTTCCCATAGTCATGGCTATGGAGCTCTGGGGGCCGGCATTAAAGGACCGGTAATATCATGTTTTGGGATGGACCAACGCTAGTGTTGTGTTCGCAATAAATAGGTTGTCTGCGTCGTCACCGGTAGTGGTTAGGTATTTGCGCCAGCTGGTGCTGAGGTGCTTGCAATACAATATTCAGTTTAACGCGAGACACGTCCCCGGGGTCAACAACACCCTGGCGGACGCACTCTCAAGGTTCCAATGGGAGCAGTTTCTCAGACTGGCTCCTAACGCAGCAGCAGTTGGCTTACCTTGTCCCCACTCTATTTGGCAGTTTGCGGGGCATGGAGGGTCCATAGGGCACCTAGTGAGGGCGTCCCTGGCGCCGAATACCCTGGAAGAGCTTCATCACAGCACTGGGGCGAGTGGGTAAGTTATTGTCACGAACGGGGCGCAGCGGCAGGAGAAGCCCCTAGGGATCTGTTTCTTGGAGTGGCTTGCAGAGAGACACAGGCAGGGAATTTCGAAGGGCGCTATATCCAATAGGATAGCTGCTGTCTCCTTCTTTTGCAACATGTTAGAGTGGCCCAACATCACTAAGGGATTCCTGGTGAGGCAAGTCATTAAGGGTTGTGGTAGGCTGAAGGTCGATCGAAGGATGCGCGTGAACCAGTGACGTTTTGCTGATTAGCCAAGCTGCTGGACGCCACCAGGGGGCATTTTGCGTTGAACCTGGGGAAAAGAGAGCTGTTTCAGTGCGCATTTTCTTTGGCATTTTTTGCTGCCCTTAGGCCGGGGAAGCTGGTCGCTTTCAAAGGATGCGGTTTAACTCGGGTATGCAGTTGGCTCATGTCAAATGTGCGGGTGATAATTTGTTATGTTTATCCCGCACTCAAAGACAGACCAGGAGGGGAGAGGAGTGTGGGTCACTCTGACACCCTCAGCCTCGGGCGTCTGCCCGGTTTTGAGTACAAGGGCTTATATGGCGCAGCGTCCGCGAGGCACCGTTCAGTTCTTAGTGCATTCTGACAGATCAAATCTGTCTCGGGACCAGTTCGCAGCGATGCTCAAGAAGGTAGCGCTCGCGGCAGGTTTGGGGAACTGTAGAATCACCCCCCATTCCTTCCGCATAGGGGCTGCCACCAGCGCTGCGGCCCCTGGGTTGGGAGGGGGAACACATCCAGAAGTTGGGAAGATGGAGGTCCCATTGTTATAAGTCTTACGTGCACCCGCCAGCAGAGGCGTAATGGATATCCGGGGCATGAGTAAGAAAACATGCGCATTGCAGTTGTTCTGGTTGTGTTGTCTGTTGATGGCTTCTGGTTATTAACTATGTAATCTGTTTTTTAGGTGTGGCTACAGGTCCTACTCAAATCTGGATAATAGGGCACTCTTACGTGCACTGGGCGGCACTGAGGGCCCATTCTCTTCCTGAGGGGCAGCAGTTGGGTCTTCCGACGTCAAAGGCATCAATACGGTGGCTGGGCCGCAGAGGCTTACAGTGGGATGGTTTGCCTGCCCTCCTCCAGAATGCTAGACATAGATGGGGACAGCCCCACATCATCCTCCTACACATGGGGGGAAATGATATAGGGAGTGCACCGGCTTTGGACCTCATCAATGCGATGAGGTCCCGATATCAAGTGGATCTGTACCACGTTCCCGGGGGTTAGGTTGGCTTGGTCCAACATAATCCCCCCGGCTGCGTTGGAGATATTTTCCCACACCTAGAGTAGCTTATAGGGTTAGAAAAAAAGTTAACAGGGAGCTGGGTAAAGCAGTACTAGCGGTAGGGGGTTTTGTGGTCCGCCATGAACTGATCTCAGTGGACAAGAAAGGGCTGTATCGCCCGGACGGGGTGCACCTATCCGATGAAGGGCTGGCGATCTTCCTGGCGGACCTCAAAACAGCTCCTGGTTAGTAATATTTAGCGGGTGGCGGCAAGAGCCCGGTTTTGTGGGGGTGCCTGTCTCTTGTGGCGGGAGGTCGTAGCCATCAACAATTGAGGGCGGAGTCTGCAGAGGTGACAGTCAGGCTAATGGGCGGGGGTGATGTCCTCAGGTCGTGACCTGGGGGGCCCCGCGGGGTCTGCTGGCTGAAGATCCTTTAGGACGTCCGCGCCTATTAGACGGAATGGGGGTGGGGCCACATTTGCGGCCCACCCTTGGCATTTGGAATTCCACAACATCTGGCTGCGACCTCTTGTCATATGGAGCTAATAGATCATTTTAATAGGCCTCGAATGCCGCCACAGGTTAAATATTTCAAGTGACTTCCGTTGAAGTCAAGTTAATCTTTGTTAATAAATATGACCATTGTCATGGTCATTAAATCCCAGCTATCTGTGTTGTGTGTTTATTTATAGAGTAAGTAGTTATTTAAGTGGTTTTGTAAGGGGTTGGAACTACCAAATACAGCATCAGCCCTTAGGGGAATGAAAGGTAGCAGAGTCTCCAGTAATGGAGTTAAGGGATGAGCTGACAGGCTAGTGGAAAATCCCAGTGCAGTGTAGTAGCAACAATGTTTGCAAAGTGAGGGGGACGTCTTAGGCTTACCTCATATAAGGGAAGTTCTGGAACAATCTGGCCTCTTCCACCTGGGATTTTTCAAGGAGAAAGTTTCCCTCCCTCCCAACCCGATTGTTAGTGGTTAAGTAGTTGTTAATGCAACGTTCATGGCGTCATTCAGGCAGATGGCGTCCCAGAGGGGTTGCTGGTCCTTAGATGCGAAAGGCAGGGATGGGGTTAGTTGACCTAGTCTTGGTAAGACCTTAGCCGTAATTTATTTGCTTCCTGGATAAGCATTGCTGCAGGGCTTTGCTATACCAGTGCCTTAGAGGTTGAAGCGCATCATAACAACCACGTATCTCCTAATGGCGGGAGGTCATAGCCATCAACAATTGAGGGCGGAGTCTGCAGAGGTGACAGTCGGGGGCTAATGGGGCGGGTGTGATGTCCTCAGGTTGTGACCTGGGGGCCCCCGCCCCCGCGGGTCGGCTGAAGATCCTTTAGGACGTCCGCGCCTATTAGACAGAATGGGGTGGGGCCACATTTGCGGCCCACCCTTGGCATTTGCAATTCCACAACATCTGGCTGCGACCTCTTGTCATATGGAGCTAATAGATCATTTTAATAGGCCTCGAATGCCGCCACAGGTTAAATATTTCAAGTGATTTCCGTTGAAGTCAAGTTAATCTTTGTTAATAAATATGACCATTGTCATGGTCTTTAAGTCCCAGCTATCTGTGTTGTGTGTTTATTTATAGAGTAAGTAGTTATTTAAGTGGTTTTGTAAGGGGGTTGGAACTACCAAATACAGCATCAGCCCTTATTGTTTTAAAAGATAGATAACCCCTTTATTACCCATTCCCCAGTTTTGCACAACCAAACACAGTTATAATAATATACTTTTTACCTCTGTGATTACCTTGTATCTAGGAACCTTCTTCCAGCCCCCTGATCACATGACTGTGACTGTTTATTATCTATTGTCTTGCATTTAGCATTGTGTTGTGCTGAATCTTAAATAACCCCCTGTTAAATAACACAGTGTGTTGTGCTGAATCTTAAATAACCCCCTGTTAAATAACACAGTGTTATCTATATGGCCCATGTGTACTTTCTGTCTCTTTGTGTTGAAAAGAGATTTAAAAAGCATGTGATAAGAGGCAGCCCTCAAAGGATTAGAAATTAGCATATGAGCCTACCTATGTTTAGTTTAAACTAAGAATACCAAGAGAAAAAAGCAAATTTGATGATAAAAGTAAATTGGAAAGTTGATTAAAATTAAAAGTTCTATCTGAATAATGAAAGTTTAATTTATACTAGACTGTCCCTTTAACCCCCCAGTACTGTATATAGTAAGTTAGTGACACAGTCTGTAATCAGCCGGTGAGATGGCTGGCCGGACCCTACCTGCCCAGTACTTTATAAAGTGACAACAGTAGTCAGTGGCATGGTCCACCCCCCACTGTACACAGTACTACTGTATATAGTGGTACTGTATAGTGACACTGTTTACCCCCTTGCCCCCCCATGCTGTAGTAACAAGGTCTGTAATTTGCTGGTTCCACAAGCATACACACACACCACACACATACATGCATAAATACACACACAGTCACATACATACACACACACACACCATACACACATACATGCATAAATACACACACACATACATACACACACACACACACATACATGCATAAATAAACACACAGTCACATACATACACACACACACACCATGCACACACACATAAACACCAATGGGTAAAAACAGAAACACTAACCCCTGTAGTCATGTCACACCTCACATGATATCAGTGCAGGCAGTGGTAGGTTAATGTTTTTTATTAAAAAAAAATATATTTTTTTTTTTTTTAAAGCTGGGCCCACCACCCTCAGGAGCCCAGTCGCACCTGCGACCTGCGGTGGGGGTTGGCGGTTGACAGGTTGATAGATATTGCGCATGCAGTAGGTGTTAGTTATTATTTTCAGGCAGTTATGGTGCTCACATTTTCAGAGCAAGGCTTGCTGCACCTACCTATGTGTGGCGAGGTGAAAATGGAGTAAGATTTCTTCATTTTCGTTGCTTAAGTCCTTGCGCTGAATATGTGATACCAACTTGCGACACAGTTCTATGTTAGCTTATGGGAGTAAAAATAGTGGGCGACGGGTGAAATATATGCGCCCGCATTTATATGTGATAGCAAAAGCTGGACTAAAAACCAGCGTCGCCGGCTTATGCGGGCAACGCCTCATATGTAATCTTGCCCTAGGTTTCCAAATATTGTTGCTTAAAGCAGCTTTTTTTTTCCAACATATTTTTATTGATTTTTCAAAAATAATATAACAATAATACAATGCATGATATTGTCAATTTATACATGGTTACATAGATTTGTCCTTTTACAAATATATGGATTTCAATCATCAATATCATAATATAGTCCAAATATAGATCAAGAAGATCAGTCATATGTAATATATTATTACAGGAATAGTTATATAATAAGCTGTATTTCCAGTTGTCTTTTCAGTGTTTGTACCAATAGTTTGTTATTATCGGACAGAGTCCATATTGCTATCAAAGTAAGGTCCATTGCCCTTAGGGCAAGTACAGATAGATACCTTACTTGGTTTAATAACACACTTTTAGATTCACTCTATAACTGCAATATTCCCAATATCATCATAATAAAAGTGTGTTGATGAATGAATCGGACTATAAACAGGTAAAAATGAGATATTTCTATAGGATGAATTTTCCTTTGCTTACAGAGTAAGCTTTATGGTAAAAAGGGAGAGAGGGGTAGGATGTGGGGGGGGGGGGCGGAGCTAGCAAGTACTTGAGTGGCGGGGGTTAGTAATTAATAATAGGAAGATGTAGTTGCATTAAATAAGGGGCTGATCCCCCAGGGGACTAGTAATGTAACAAAATATAAAGCAAACTAAATAATTGTTTTTTTATTGTCTCAGGAGAGTACCACTAAATATAAGAAGGGATGTTAATAAGTATATCATAAATATAAGGTAAGGTAGATATTTTCATGAAGTAGAAGAGACCGGCCCTGTCTCTCTTCCTTAACATTTCCCCCTTCACTTGGCGCCTTGTGAAGGGTTTTATGTTAAAATAAATTGATCTTGGTCAAAAATATATGGTCCTCTGTTCCTGAAACAGATTAATATTAGGCAGGTTGTTGACTTATGTCTATCTTAACATATGTAAAGTAATCAGATATTGGTGTCAGGCTATAATAACTACCATGTAACATATCAGTATGATGTTGTTTCTCATAGTGTAACAAAAATAATATTCCTGCTGTGCAGTGATATATACTAGAGCCTCAATATTCGGGTTAGTTACAGTACATTTATTCAAGGAGAAACATTTGTTGAATTAAAGGGATAGGAAAGTTAAAATTAAACTTGCATGATTCAGATAGAGCAAGTCATTTTAAGACACTTTCAAATTCACTTCTATTTTCAAATGTGCTTCATTCTCTTAGTATCCCTTGTTAAAAAAAAGAATATGCACATATACACTAGAGGGAGCTGCTGCTGATTGGTGCCTGCACACATTTGTCTCTTGTGATTGGCTTACTAGATGTGTTCAGCTTCCTGTCAGTAGTGCAATGCTGTCTCTTCAGCAATGGATAACAAGAGAATGAAGACAATTTGATAATAGAATTAGATTGGAAAGTTGTTTAAAATTGTATGTTCTATCTGAATCATAAAAGAAAATTTTGGGGTTTACTATTCCTTTAAATAGATCTCCACTATTACTCTATATACATCGGTATATATTGTCTCTCTGTATCGCACTGTCTAGGCCGCCGACAGCTCGACACACTAATAATAAGCCATTATAGAGAAATGAACATCTTAGATAAACACTAGCTCTTAAGAAGTTATAACGTGTGTTTCTCCCGCATTGAGCATTATAGCATACATTTGTAATACGTGAGAATAGGAACAGATAGCTTTGATGTACTTAAACAAAGTGGGTATGTGCAGCACAAAAACTCATCTAGCGGTATGCTTGGCAAGCTCCCTTTGAGCAATATAGCTAGCAAATGGTATGGTCTGCATGATAGGGTATACATAAATTGATAACCTCACATACATTACATCTAGGATACTGTTATGGCAGTTAGTAAGTTACAAAACTAACTCTCCAAAAGCATTTGAAGAAAAACATCTAAACATGTTAAACAAACTGAATTAGGTAATCTATATAGACAGAGCTTACATCTATCAAGCCTGAGATAAAATGAACTTTTCAAACTTATATTTGCTTCAGTCAATGTTCTAAAGGTGATATTAGAGGTCTCGAGATAGAGAGACTTCTATGAAGAATGCCTCTTCGAGCTTACAGCAATTAACCCATTCCACACTTTAGAGGGCTGTGTCTCTCAGTTTCAATACTCTTCTGTTCTAACTTGATTGCAGCTTTCCACCTAGATCTGCTCTTCACTGGTATTGAAAAAGCAGTTCCACACCAGCTTGTTTCATGTGTGGCTGCATAGTCTGCATAGTCCAAGCAGCAATTCCACAAAACAATAGAAGTCTCAAAACAAAAAGTTAATCTGTCAAGTATATAAACTCACTGCCCCAAAGACTGACTGGACCTCTAGTATTAGATATCCCTGGCTGTACATTCTCCGACATTAGAAAATAGATTTCTGGAGCATAGAAACAGAGACTCTTTCCTCCATTCATTTCTAGAGCACCACTCTGTATAAATTCGGGCAGTCCACTCTCCTTCATGAATGGCAATAAGGAGTCTCGTTTTGGAAGCATAGGAGGATTATTGCCGCTTGCTGGGATCGCACCACCGCTTGACTCCCGAGTTAAAGAGGAGGTAGATGGAAGCTGGAGGTCTCCATGTTGTTGGGTCGGGCTAGGATACAGCCCCATCTCGTGCCTATTAAGACCCTGCAGTTGGATGAAATGTCCCTGATATCGGATTATATGCCTATCCAGATGGACATCTGCCATGTCCGGTAGCGGAGTGTTTAGTACAAACCAAAACTTTGAGACATCAATACTGTTTCAGGGCATCTCTGTCGCATTCATTCTCACAAAGGTAAGGCTCTGGGCAATTGCAGATATTACCCTCAAAAGGGCTCTGTAGCTTCTCAGGGTCCCCAGGAGATGCGCTGGCTGCCGTTTTCTGCCCTAACGCCTTTGCAAGTTCTCGCTTGCAATTGTGAGAAGTGATCCTCTAATAAACTTATAAGTACCTGTTCGCACGAGGGCCAATTTGAGTATTTCAGATGTCTTGTTCACTATGTGATTGGTCTTGTCCTGAAGTGATATAGGGCTTTTGAAGGCTCCCAAAATCGTTCCTAAAGTGATTTCTAGTACTGAGACGCGGCTCTGGGTGCATTTGGGCTATAAATTGAGTTATATAGCTCCCTTTTAAGATAACTTGAGCCGGGAGCTCTGTAGAAATGCGACCATCCACTTCAGCAGTTAACTCCGCCCCCCTAAAGCAGCTTTTTTATTTTCAGCATTTGCATAATTTGCTTTTTGACCTTCCTAGCATGGGACAAGCAGGAGATCTATTAGATAATCCTTATACAAGGGTAGTACAACAGTCATGCAAGTTTGCTGCTTGTAGTCTGCATAATCAAACATTGTTGTATGTTTGTTAAAGATGGTAGCGCTCACACATCTGTACTCAAATATTTTACATTTGCTCACTGCCCCAATGTTCTAGGAAAATAAAGCTTGTTCCAACTACACGCTGTTTTTGCAAAATGCAGTAGATTTGCAAGGACCCTCACAAGATATAATGAAATCTCTATAACTCAGAGGGATTGTCTAAGAAACAAAAAGAAATGTGAGTTTAATTTGCTTTAGACATAGCAGTTGCCTGTAAAACATGAAGTTTAAAGCTAACATTCAGCTAGATTACGAGTTTTCAGCGCTATATGGAAATTAATGACCGCAACAAAAGTGGCGTCATTTCACCTCCCTATAGCGCTGCTAATACAAGTTTGTAAAATACAGGCTTGTGCGGGTGATATGGTGGCGTTGAGCTCCATACCGCACCGAAATACAAGCGCTGCTTTGATGTGCTTGTGCACGATTTCCCCATAGACATCAATGGGGAGGGACAGCAAAAAAGAAGCCTAACACCTGTGATCGCGGAAACAAAAGCTCCGTAACGTAGCCCCATTAATTTCTATGGGGAAAGAAAAAGTTATGTTTAAATATAACATAAAAACCACGTCTAAACCCCCCTAACAAACTTACCTGTGAAATAAAAATAAAACCTAAGACAGATACAATATAACTATTTGTTATATTGTAGCTATCTTAGGTTTTATTTTACAGGTAAGTTTGTATTGGGGGGCTTGCGGTTTAGTGGTTAATAGGTTTATTATAGCGGCAGTGTGGGCGGACGGCAGATTAGGGGTTAATTATTTTTAAATAGTGTTTGCAATGTTGGAGGGCGACGGTTTAGGGGTTAATAGGTTTATTATAGTGGTGACGATTTCGGGGAGCGGCGGAATAGGGGTTAATAATTTTATTTAGTGGTGGCGATCTCCGGAGCAGCAGATTAGGGGTTAATAATTTTATTTTAGTGTTTGCGATGCAGGAGGGCCTTGGTTTAGGAATTAATAGGTAGTTTATGGGTGTTTACTGTACATTGTAGCAGATTTGTAACGTAAAACTCATAACTACTGACTTTAGATGGCGGTACGGATCTTGTCAGTATAGGGTGTACCGCTCACTAAACAGTAGTGTACATTTAACCCCTTAATGACCGAGGACGTGCAGGATACGTCCTCTAAAAAAAGTCCCTTAACGACCAAGGATGTACCCTGCACGTCCTCGGTCTGGAAAGCTGCTGGAAGCGATCCTGATCACTTCCAGCTGCTTTCCGGTTATTGCAGGATGCCTCTATATCGAGGCATCCTGCAATAACAAACTTTACCCCTCCGGGGCAGAGAGAGCCACTCTGTGGCCCTCTCTGCACCGGACATCGATGGCAGCATTCGTTGGTGGGTGGGAGCTGAAGTGGGAGGTGGGTGGGCGGCCATCGATGAGGTCTAAGTGAGAGAGAGGGGCGGGATAGGGGGCGGGATCGCCGGGGGTGCACGCACATGCACGGGAGGAGGCGGGCGGGCGCGTGCACGGGGAGGGAGCGGGTGGGAACTGCTACACTACAGAAAAATTGTTTTTGAAAGTGGGAGAAAGGGGGGGGGTAAATATATATATAAAAAATAAATCTAAGGGATCTGGGAGCGGGTGGGAGATTGGTCTTGAGGGGGGGGGGAAGCTACACTACAGAAAAAAGGGAAAAAAATAAAAATAAACATTTTATTTGCAAACTGGGTACTGGCAGACAGCTGCCAGTACCCAAGATGGCCCCCAATAAGGCAGAGGGGGAGGGTTAGAGAGCTGTTTTGGGGGGGGATCAGGGAGGTTGGGGGCTAAGGGGGATCCTAAACAACAGCATATGTAAATATGCTAAAAAAAGATTAAAAAACAAAAAAAGATACCTTTTTTTTTAAGTACTGGCAGAAAGTCTGCCAGTACTTAAGATGGCGGGGACAATTGTGGGGTGGGGGAGGGAAGAGAGCTCTTTGGGAGGGATCAGGGGGTCTGATGTGTGAGGTGGGAAGCTGATCTCTACACTAAAGCTAAAATTAACCCTGCAAGCTCCCTACAAGCTACCTAATTAACCCGTTCACTGCTGGGCATAATTCACGTGTTGTGCGCAGTGGCATTTAGCAGCCTTCTAATTACTAAAAAGCAACACCAAAGCCATATATGTCTGGTATTTCTGAACAAAGGGGATCCCAGAGAAGCATTTGCAACCATTTGTGCCATAATTGCACAAGCTGTTTGTAAATAATTTCAGTGAGAAACCTAAAGTTTGTGAAAAAGTTGACTTTTTTTTTTAATTTGATCGCATTTGGCGGTGAAATGGTGGCATGAAATATACCAAAAAGGGCCAAGATCAATACTTGGGGTTGTCTACTACACTACACTAAAGCTAAAATTAACCCTACAAGCTCCCTAATTAACCCCTGCACTGCTGAGCATAATACACGTGTGGTGCGCAGCGGCATTTAGCGGCCTTCTAATTACCAAAAAGCAACGCCAAAGCCATATATGTCTGCTATTTCTGAACAAAGGGGATCCCAGAGAAACATTTACAACCATTTGTGCCATAATTGCACAAAATGTTTGTAATTGATTTCAGTGAGAAACCTAAAATTTGGAAAAATGTAAAGTTTTTGTTTATTTCATCGCATTTGGCGGTGAAATGGTGGCATGAAATATACCAAAAAGGGCCAAGATCAATACTTGGGGTTGTCTACTACACTACACTAAAGCTAAAATTAACCCTACAAGCTCCCTAATTAACCCCTGCACTGCTGAGCATAATACACGTGTGGTGCGCAGCGGCATTTAGCGGCCTTCTAATTACCAAAAAGCAACGCCAAAGCCATATATGTCTGCTATTTCTGAACAAAGGGGATCCCAGAGAAACATTTACAACCATTTGTGCCATAATTGCACAAAATGTTTGTAAATGATTTCAGTGAGAAACCTAAAATTTGGAAAAATGTAAAGTTTTTGTTTATTTGATCGCATTTGGCGGTGAAATGGTGGCATGAAATATACCAAAATGGGCCTAGATCAATACTTTGGGTTGTCTTCTACACTACACTAAAGCTAAAACTACCCCAAAAAGCTCCCTACCTGCTCCCTAATTAACCCCTTCACTGCTGGGCATAACACAAGTGTGGTGCGCAGTGGCATTTAGCGGCCTTCTAATTACCAAAAAGCAACGCCAAAGCCATATATGTCTGCTATTTCTGAACAAAGGAGATCCCAGAGAAAAATTTACAACCAATTATGCCATAATTGCACAATCTGGTTGTAAATAATTTCAGTGAGAAACCTAAAGTTTGTGAAAAAATTTGTGAAAAAGTGAACAATTTTTTTATTTGATCGCATTTGGTGGTGAAATGGTGGCATGAAATATACCAAAATGGGCCTAAATCAATACTTTGGGATGTCTCCTAAAAAATATATATATACATGTCAATGGATATTCAGGGATTCCTGACAGATATCAGTATTCCAATGTAACTAGCGCTAATTTTGGAAAAAAGTGGTTTGGAAATAGCAAAGTGCTATTTGTATTTATGGCCCTATAACTTGGAAAAAAAGCAAAGAAGATGTAAACATTGGGTATTTCTAAACTCAGGACAAAATTTAGAAACTATTTAGCATGGGTGTTTTTTGGTGGTTGTAGATATTTAACAGATTTTGGGGGTCAAAGTAAGAAAAAGTGTGTTTTTTTTCCATTTTTTCCTCATATTTTATAATTTTTTTTTATAGTAAATTATAAGGTATGATGAAAATAATGGTATCTTTAGAAAGTCCATTTAATGGCGAGAAAAACGGTATATAATATGTGTGGGTACAGTAAATGAGTAAGAGGAAAATTACAGCTAAATACAAACACTGCAGAAATGTAAAAATAGCCTTGTTCCCAAACGGACAGAAAATGGAAAAGTGCTGTGGTCATTAAGGGGTTAAAAAAACAACACTTTTTTGACTGTGAAATAATAGCAGTCAGTTTCCTTCACACATGTGCGTTTCAGGGCCTGCCAGGGCACAGTGTCACACCAGTGCAACTCATATCTGGTGTAACAGTAGGGTACATTAAAAAAAAAACTAGAAATTTGACTGTGAAATAATAGCAGTCAGTTTCCTTCACACATGTGCGTTTCAGGGCCTGCCCGGGCACAGTGTCACACCAGTGCAACTCATATCTGGTGTAACAGTAGTGTACATTTAAAAAAAAAAATACAATTTTGACTGTAATAGATTGAATAGCAGTTAGTTGTCTGCAAGCGTGTGTGTCAGGCCTACAGGGTCTACTCTGCCAACTTCTGCCAGTGCACAGTGCTACTCATATCTGTTGTCACAGTAGCTTGCACGCATAGTACCACTAATCGAAAAACAAATGACAGGCAGAGGCAGGCCACCCCGCAGGGGCCGTCATGGTCGTGGTGCTGTGATTCCCTTTGGCCCTAGAATAATGCCCAGTGTTCAGAGGCCACGTACCCTGAACTCGAAAGTTCTGAGGACATAGTTGACTGGCTAACACAGGACACCCAATCTTCTACAGCTTCCGCTCGGAACCTTGACGCACCATCCTCCTCCAGCTTAGCTTCGGGCACCTCTCAAGTTACCACTTGCCCGCCTGCCGCCACCACCAACACTAGCACCACAGCCACTTCACTTGATCTGTCAGAGGAGTTACTTACACATCAGTTGGAAGAAATGAGTGATGCGCAACCATTATTGCCAGAGGATGTAGATAACAAGGATATGTCTCAGTCAGGCAGCATTACACACATGGACGTACGGTGTGATCATGATGATGTTGTACCCGCTGCTGCTTCCTTTGCTGAGTTGTCAGATACAAGTGAAGCGGTTGATGATGACGATGCGTCCGTGGATGTCACGTGGGTGCCCGCTAGAAGAACAGGGGGAAAGTTCAGATGGGGAGACAGAGAGGAGGAGGAGACGAGTTGGAAGCAGGGGGAGGTCATCGCAAGGAGCTAGTGGCCCAGTCAGACAGCATGCATCAGCACCCGGGGTCAGCTAGACAGCACGTCAATCAACGCATGCTGTTGACACCACCAGAATGCCGTCATTGCAGAGCTCAGCAATGTGGCATTTTTTTGGTGTGTCTGCCTCTGACAACAGCGATGCCATTTGCAACCTGTGCCAAAAGAAACTGAGTCGTGGGAAGTCCAAGACCCACCTAGGTACAACTGCTTTGCGAAGGCACATGATCGCACATCACAAACGCCTATGGGATCAACACATGAGTACAAGCAGCACACAAACTCAAAGCCGCCATCCTCCTCCTGGTCCAGCATCTTCAGCCACATCAACCACTGCTGTCCTCCTTGCCCCCTCTCAACCATCCGCCACTCCGTCTCTCGCCTTGAGCAGTTCCTGCTCATCTGCCCACAGTCAGGTGTCTGTCAAGGACATGTTTGAGCGTAAGAAGCCAATGTCACAAAGTCACCCACTTGCCCAGCATCTGACAGCTGGCTTGTCTGAACTCTTAGCCCGCCAGCTTTTACCATACAAGCTGGTGGAGTCTGAGGCATTCCAAAAATTTGTAGCTATTGGGACACCGCAGTGGAAGGTACCCGGCTGAAATTTCTTTGCACAAAAGGCAATCCCCAACCTATACTCGATTGTGCAAAAGGAAGTAATGGCATGTATGGCACACAGTGTTGGGGCAAGGGTCCCTCTGACCACTGATACCTGGTCTGCAAAACATGGTCAGGGCAGGTATATCACCTACACTGCGCATTGGGTAAACCTGCTGACGGCTGCCAAGCATGGAATGCGTGGCTCTGCAGAGGAGTTGGTGACACCGCCACGACTTGCAAGCAGGCCTGCTGCCACCTCCTCTACTCCTCCTACTCCATCCTCTTCCATAACCTCCTCGGCTGAGTCCTCTTCTGCTGCTGCATCTTGCTCCACATCAACGGCACCCCCCCAGCTCCCCAGGTACTATTCCACATCCCGGATACGGCAGTGTCACGCCGTCTTGGGGTTGACTTGCCTGAAAGCAGAGAGTCACACCGTACCAGCACTCCTGTCTGCCCTGAACGCACAGGTGGATCAGTGGCTGACTCTGCACCAACTGGAGATCAGCAAAGTGGTTTGTGACAACGGAAGAAATTTGTTGGCGGCATTGAATTTGGGCAAGTTGACACATGTGCCATGCATGGCACATGTGTGTAATCTGATCGTACAATGCTTTGTGCATAAGTACCCAGGCTTACAGGACATCCTGAAGCAGGCCAGGAAGGTGTGTGGCCATTTCAGGCATTCCTACATGGCCATGGCGCACTTTTCAGATATCCAGCGGTGAAACAACATGCCAGTGAGGCGCTTGATTTGCGACAGCCCGACACATTGGAATTCAACACTCCTAATGTTCGACCACCTGCTCCCAACAAGAAAAAGCTGTTAACGACTATTTGTATGACCAGGGTGCTAGGACAGCCTCTGCGGAGCTGGGAATTTTTTTACCACGTTACTGGACGTTCATGCGCAAACCTGTAGGCTCATGCGTCCTTTTGAGGAGGTGACAAACCTAGTCAGTCGCACCGAAGGCACCATCAGCGACATCATACCATTTGTTTTCTTCCTGGAGCGTGCCCTGCGAAGAGTGCTGGATCAGGCCGTAGATGAGCGTGAAGAGGAAGAGTTGTGGTCACCATCACCACCAGAAACAGCCTTATCAGCATCGCTTGCTGGACCTGCGGCAACGCTGGAAGAGGATTGTGAGGAAAAGGAGTCAGAGGAGGAATGTGGCTTTGAGGAGGAGGAGGAAGACCAACCACAACAGGCATCCCAGGGTGCTCGTTGTCACCTATCTGGTACCCATGGTGTTGTACGTGGCTGGGGGGAAGAACATACCTTCAGTGAGATCTCTGAGGACGAGGAATGGGACATGATTAGCTCGGCATCCAACCTTGTGCAAATGCGGTCTTTCATGCCGTCGTGCCTGTTGAGTAACCCTCGTATAAAAAGGCTGAAGGAGAATGACCTGTACTGGGTGTCCATGCTACTAGACCCCCGGTATAAGCAGAAAGTGCCTGAAATGTTACCAAATTACCACAAGTCGGAAAGGATGCAGCAGTTCCAAAATAAATTAAAAAGTATGCTTTACACAGTGTATAAGGGTGATGTCACAGAACAACGGGAATCTAACAGGGGAAGAAGTGAAAGTAATCCTCCTCCTCCCACGACCACGCCGGCAAGGACAGGACGCTTTATGTGTTGTTGATGGAGGACATGCAGAGCTTTTTAAGTCCTACGCATCGCCACAGCCCTTCGGGGTCCACTCTCAGAGAATGACTGGACCGACAGGTAGCAGACTACCTCGCCTTAACTGCAGATATCGACACTCTGAGGAGCGATGAACCCCTTGACTACTGGGTGTGCAGGCTTGACCTGTGGCCTGAGCTATCCCAATTTGCGATAGAACTTCTGGCCTGCCCCGCTTCAAGTGTCCTGTCAGAAAGGACCTTCAGTGCAGCAGGAGGTATTGTCACTGAGAAGAAAAGTCGCCTAGGTCAAAAAGGTCTCGATTACCTCACCTTTATTAAGATGAATGAGGGATGGATCTCAAAGGGACTGACAGTGGGCGATACATTCGACTAAAAAAGGCCTGATGAGATGAGCTGCCTTGGGCTAAATATGGTCCACACGCTGCTGTATTTTATCTCTGAATGCCGAATGACTTGCGTGACTTATCCCCCACCATCTAGGGTTAAAGCCGCAATGTTTTAGGGCACTTTCTGCCTGGGAAACAAACATCAATTTTTCTGGCCGCTGCTACAGCAGCGGCTGCAACAATACCTAATTTTTCAGGCATGTGTACATGCCTAATGTTTCTGGCCTCTGGTGCTGCACTGTGGCTTCAAAAACCAAACCAAAAAAAGGCACATAACAGGGATTAAACTGATAGGAATAGTACTACTTAACACACCTTATAATAACGCAGAGAGAGGCAACGCAGAGAGAGGAGTCTGAAGAAGAGGAGTCAGAGGAGGAAAGTGGCTTTGAGGAGGTAGAAGACCAAACACAGCAGGCATCCCAGGGGGCTTGTTTTCACCTTTCGGGGACCCTTGGTGTTGTACGTGGCTGGGTGGAGAAAGAGACCTTCAATGACATCAGTGAGGACAAGGAATGGGACATGGCTAGCTTGGTATCCAACCTTGTGCAAATGAGGAGTTTGCGGTTGTGCAAATGGACTGTTTGCGGTTGTTTGCGGTGCGTTAAACGGGGAGTTTGGTCTGTCACTGTGAAGCGGGCATAACCCTTACACTACCTGATCGATACAACATCATACCTGATGTTTTAAAGCACGTTATTCCAAACAATTTAGGAATGTTATGATTTATGCCCTATGGATTAAAACCAGACTCTGCATCAACTATGTAATTTTCCATGGGAGTTTTGCCATGGATCCCCCTCCGGCATGCCACAGTCCAGGTGTTAGTCCCCTTGAAACAACTTTCCATCACTATTGTGGCCAGAGTCCCTGTGTGTTTTAAAATTCGCCTGCCTATTGAAGTCTATGGCGGTTTGCCCGGTTCACCCATTCGCGAACATTTGCGGAAGTTCGCGTTCGCCGTTCGCGAACAGAAAAGTTTATGTTTGTGACATCACTAAGCTAGACTATTAGGAGAGTGACTATGTAGAAAAGGGGGTAAAATAAAAAATGAAACATTACTGCAAATTAAAATTTTTGCATTACAATCTCAAAGTGTTTCACATACCTTTAATGCCTAAAGCCACTTCTAGCTGTGTGTTGTTTATAAATGACCTCCTGCCTGAGACGTTTTTTTACTGATTATAAAGCAGCTTTCCGAAACGTAAAGGCATTGGTGGCTTTATGTGGTGCTGGGAGATAATATGCGTCTCCAAGGGCACGTATAGAGACCCCACTGAGATGAAAATGGCTCCATATATTAAGTGTGCTGTTTCTTTCAACTTTTTCACCACCTTTGTTAGCCCCCCAAAAATTATGTTCTAGAATCTCCACTGCTTTAAAGGACATTAAATACTAAATACATTTCCTGCTTTTCAGCTCCTAAGGCACAATGTACTTTCCTGGAGTCGGGTCTAAGTGGGGCAATATCCTAAGAGTTTTGCTGCTATGAGGGGTCCAGTCACACCAAGAAGCCCTCAGCTTAGTGACTCCAGCTGGTGCTTAGTTCCTCTATATTATCCTGGGCTGATCTGTATTGCGCAATGGATAGGTTTATTTATACTTTTATATATGCAGTCCCTCTTCTATTCAGTTGGTTCCAGACATCAAACCAGGTAATTTCCTAATTACCTTGTAGTGCTGCTGTTTCGGAACCTAGGTTTCACTGCATGTACATGAAGGAGAGTTGATACACATGTGTAAACAGGTCAGCACGGGATTGTAGTGAAAGCTAGATTACAACATGGCAGCACCCAGAACAAGAGGGGCGTGGGAAATAACCTCAGTACTATGCTTATAAAATTTATTTAGGTCCAAATTACAAGTGTGCGCTATTTAGCACATTTGCTCGAAAGCAAAGACTGCTGGGAGTAAACTTTCAATGTGCACAGGTTATTGCGTATAATACAAGTTAAAAGTAAATGGTTTGAGCAAAAGTTGATGCGCGCTATCTTCAGGATATTACAACCATGTTAAGGTCTTACCCATAGACTTTAATGGAACTCGCTGCTGAAAAAAACCTAACACTTATCGATTGAGAGCAAACCTGACACCGTGTTAGACCAAGTGCGCTCAACCCAACATGAGTTATTCATATTAACATTCTATTGTTCTTCACATAGAAGAAAGCAAAAGCAATATTTGCCAGACACAAATGTGCGCTGGTATTACAAGATATCTTCAATGCGAACGCAACCTCCATTCACTATACATTGAAGCATTGAACTCACAAGAGAGCACTTCCATAGGCTCAAAAGGGAGCCTCGTTCTCATGGTATGAGAAGCTAGCACAGCGAAGGAGGTAAGTTGCTCAGCTATGGGCGGCAAATTTAAATATATATGTTTATGAATCCAGGTCATCTAAACCAGAAAAAGACTATGGGGCCTATCTATCAAGCTCCGAATGGAGCTTGATGCCCCGTGTTTCTGGCGAGCCTGCAGGCTCACCAGAAACAGCAGTTATGAAGCAGCGGTAACAAAGACCGCTGCTCCATAACATGTCCGCCTGCTCTGAGCAGGCAGACAGACATCACCGGAAATCAACCCGATCGAGTACGATCAGGTTGATTGACATCCCCTGCTGGCGGCCCATTGGCCGCGAGTCTGCAGGGGGCGGCGTTGCACCAGCAGCTCTTATGAGCTGCTGGTGCAATGATGAATATGGCGAGCGTATTGCTCGCCATATTCAGCGAGGTCTGGCGGATCAGGTCCGCCAGACTATGATAAATAGAGACCAATTTGTCTTGTGTGCTTAAAGGGATATGGTTGTACCTTACTGACGAAGCTCACACAAACAGTTGAAATGTACTTCTGGGGTTGTCATGTGTTTCGTTAAGAGAGGGATTGCCAGTATTTCAGGGCTGTTCTGATATAGGAAGGCAACAGACAGACATACACCTTCTTGGCAAGATGCTGCTCCTGGATTTGTGTCTAGCCATTGGACACATTTTATGTTTTTGCTCATTCCCTGATTGAGCAGGTCTTTCTTTTTTATATACATTTCTGTGGATAAGTCATTAAATAAGCTGTCTAACAGAGATAGAAAACTTTCCTTTGGACTTTGGAATGTGATACATGTTTTTATTGTGTGAAATTAAGTGTGAACAGTCAGAATTGTGTTCAACCGGTCCTGATTACTGAAGGCAATCTGAAGACACAGCTTTACATTTATCTATGAAATAGAAACATTATAATGGTGTCTGTAAGCTATGCGTTACCCATATCATAATCAATTAGTAAGCAGTGAAGTAGTCACATGACACTTAACTATTTATTAAATTGATCATTCTTCTTATCTTTGACTCATTGATATAGCTTAGTACGATATGAAGCACATTAGCTATAGCATATGAGTCTGTTGAAAGGCAAGATGATCTAAACACAATAATTATTATTTTTTATTATTATACTTTATTTATATCATTTTGACTGGAATGTCCCTTTAATTAATCCCATTAAAAAGGTGACCCATTTAACACAAACAATCTTATCCCTGAATTCTGTTTCTAGCCAGATATGTATCTTAACCATTTTAAATGTATCTCAGGTATTGGCATTTACTACCTCCTTAGGTAATGAGTTCCACAATTTGTTTGCTCTTACAGTTAAAAAAACTTTTACATTACTGGAGATTAAAGCTGCTTCCTCTAGCCTTAAATTGTGACCTCTTGTCACAAACTATTTTCTTGGAATAAACAGAACTTCAGCCATCTCTGTATATGGGCCTTGAATATATGTATATAAAGTAATCATGTCACCTCTCAAATACTATAGAAAACAGACCCAGTTTGGCTAACCTCTCCTTTAATTAAGCTTTAATTCTATATTCCCTTTATTAGTTTTGTGGCTCTTCTCTGAGCTTTTCTGCAATGCATTTTTTTAAGATTGGTCACCAGAACTGCACTCCATACTCAAGGTGAGGTCTTACCAGGGATTTATAAAGTGACAGAATTATGGTTCCCTCCCTTGCATCAATGCCTCCTTTAATACATGCTAGGATCTTATTAGCAATAAAAGCTGCCGCCCTGCATTTTGGTCTCTGGACTTTCTCTATAATGCACCATTTAAAGGTGTCAAGTTTGCTATTGTGTTTCAAAGCAAAATGCTGGACCAAAGGGGTGGATGACCTGCCTATTGATATAGTGGACATGTGTTCCCGAATAAGTGATTTCATATCCCTGGAGGTGAGACCCACATATTGGACCTCACATTGGTCATAAATAATAAAATATATAACTTATGTGGCAGTGCAATTGAGACAAGTCTCAATAGGGAATACCTCTCTATTAACACTAGAGCTGAATCTGTTTGTACAAATGACATGATCACACGGCTTACATTTCCTACCACATTTGAACATCCCAGCACAAGTCAACCATGAACTCCTGGGTTTACCAATTTCTTTTTGTTCTTTCAGTTCTTTTGGAGATAATATAGAACCCAGAGTACAGCACTTTTTATAAGAGCACCTCAAACGCTTGTTAGCCATGGTGGTAAGATTTTCTTCTACTGCCAGAAGGGGAAAGTGTTTATGCATCATCTTGCATATCTCAGGGTATTGGGCACTGTACCCGGTAACAAATGTCACCCCCTCAAACCTGGACTTTTCCCCTCTGGCATTAGAATCTTTCAAGTAGTATTCCATAGGAGTGCTTTCTACAGCTTTCCTGGCTCTCCTAATATCATAGATTTTGTACCTCCCCTCCCGGAGCCTTTGTTCTAATAAGTTTGCTTCTCTCTTATAATCATTCCATTGAGTACAGTTCTGCTGTAGGCATGTAAACTGACCCTTAGCAACAGCAAAGGGTGTATGTCTGGTGTGGCAGCTATTTCCATGTAGTAGGCAATTGCCAGATATGGGCTTGCAATATACCTTGGTTGTGACCGCACCAAAATCAGACCCCATCAGAGTTAAATCCAAAAAATTAATATGGGAAGGATTAGTTTAAAAAAAAAGGCCCACTTCATTCTCATTAAGCCAATCCACAAATATCTCTATGTCATTAGCAGAAAGTACAGTCAAAGAGAAAAAAATATGGGTTAAATAGGAAGATAGCAACTCTATTACAAAACTCTAAAACTCTTTTGTATAATCAGTGAAGTTATTCAAAAATAAATTAAGGGCTTCAATTCCCTTATCAGGCGGAATAGTGGAGTACAGGGAAACCATATCTAGGGTGAACTATTGGTTCCCCCGACTCAACTCAAAATGCTGCATGGAGTTCAAAACTTGTTACGTATCCTTGATATAGGATGGGAGGGTCACAACCAAGGGCTGCAGGATCGTTTCCAACCACTGTGAGAGTCTTTCTAGTAGGGAATCCAGCCCACTAACTATGGGCCTATCTTTGACGTTAGTAACAGATTTATGAACTTTTGGAAGATGATGAAAAAGGGGGACTCTAGGATGTAATACATCTAGATACTCCACCGTATCTTTATCCATGAATACCCCTTCCTCACCATCATCCAAAATTTGGCATCATTGTGCTCTAAATAAATAAGTGGGGTCTTTACTTAAAACCATGTAATAATCCTTATTGCCAAGCTGTCTCATGGCCTCCTTAATGTACATATCCCTGTCCATGATAACTATAGTGACATCCGCGGGACGTATTATCAGCTGACTGTTCTCTTGTAAAGTCCTAAGTGCCCTTTTCTCAGATATAGTCAAATTCTGTTTAACCTGTCTGGTGTTTTCTTTAAGGGTTACAAGATCAGCCTCAACTCTACAGAAAAACGTCTCAATGATGGGGCCACGACTATGTATGGGATAGAATTGAGACTTTTTCTTAAAAGAAATGCCACTTTCAGATGTACCACTATGGTTACCAGATTCAATATGTAGTTCTTGTAAAGAAAATAGACCACAGGATTCATCAAATGTGTAAGACTCATGTGGCTTGGGCATAAGAGCTCCTGAATCTGTTTGCACACTAGTAATATGTTTAGAGAAATGTTTCTGTAAGGTAATATTATGTATTAGATGATTTACATCTAAAATGGTTTTAAAAAATGTCAAAGTTAGCTGTAGGAGAGAAAGTAAGGCCATAACCAAGTACCCTTTATTGTTAATCAGTTAAGACAAGAGATGATAAGTTTATCCCATTATTTACTTGTATTTTGTTTGTGTTCGACCTGTCCTGAGTTTGTACCTCTCTGGTGGCACTGGCATTGCTGTTCCTCCTTTGGGAGGCCCCTGGTCTATTGGAAAAACCTGTTCCAGAATTTCTGGATCTGCCCTATTAGTAGGGGTAGACTGTGTATCATGATGTGCAGTGTTTGCTCTCTGATATCTAGAACCCCCATTGGAGTTAGAAAATGTTTTAGGTTGTTTTTTTTTCGCGGGATGGTGAGCTGAGTACTAAAGTAATCAAATTTGCTGTGTTCTCTTTGTATCCTTTTGTTAAAAAGTAAAGCTAGGGAGGCGGAGCTTGGCCGCACAGGGTAATGGCCGCAGAGAAAGGCACTTAAAAGTCAGCAAGCAGGGTCACTATAACTGCAAAGCAACCGGAAAGGGACCCAAACAAGAGAGCACATTTGGAAAGCTCAGAAAGCCCATTGCCGCAATGCCAGAACCCCAGAAAGATACGTGAAGGCCGCAGATAGAACAGAGTGGCCGCCACGTGGAAGTTTGCAGAGTAAAGTGGATAGCGGGGTCAGAGTGAAATACGGTCAGCAGCTGGCATATAACAGGTGGCTATACATCCCCACAAAACTTACAACATACCACCATAGATCCAAAGATCCGGAGTAGCGGAGAGGCACATGGCGCGCTAGCGTTAGCATTGAGCCCGGAGACCCGCGACAGTCACGTGGGCAGACGCCGGGAGAAGAGCAGGTAAAATTGAAGTGCGGTCAGAAGCTGGCACCCCGCTGGTAACCACGGTTTAAAATAGAGCGGACCGGGAGTGAGAGCAGAGGAGGGCTGAGTCAATAGCCAGTAAAAAGGATCTAAGGTGCAACAAGAACGGTTGCATAAGAATAATACAGTGTGCAGACAGGCCTAGATCCCTCAGCTACCACACTAACAAGCTCACAAACCTGCAGAGTAAAACACAGGTCAAAAGCAAACAAACAGTCTAAAATAAGGTACAATGCTCTTTATATACATATACCTTTCAAACACATCAGTAGCAAAAGCAACTGCAATATAAAACAGAGACAGTTACACACAAGCCCTCTATTCACAGAAAGTCACAATCAAAGGTGTTTATTAAAATACAAGAACAGAAGGGGGGAGAAAAAAAGAAGAAAAGAAAGGGAAAAGTGACATAAAATTCCTATAATTTAACAAGACAACTGCTGAACACAGATAAAGAACAGGAAGTTAGAAGGGAAACCTAAAAAGACACAACTTTGACTGAAAGAATCTGGCTGCAAGGTACAGCACAGCATTGCATAAGACAAGTAATCATCACCTGCAATAAAGCTAAAAATAAAAAATACAAATATTCTTAGCAGAATAAAAACAGCAGAACACAAAACACCTACACAATATCTCACTATATCACAAGACAAGAAAGGATTTGAATAGTGGGCATGCCAGCAAAAAAAACAAAGACAGAAACTACAACAAAAGCGAAGAAAATTAACCAATATCTAAAACCAATAGACAGTAGACATGTGCGGTTCGTTTCGGATTAATTCGGAAATTCGGTAAATTCGGTAAATTCGGAGATTCGGATCGATTCGGATTTCCGAATTAAAATACTTCCGAATCTACCGAATGAATCCGAAATAGCTGCCGTATCTCCGAATAAATCCGAATTAGCTCGTTAAAATTCGGCATTTCCCCATAGGAAACAATGGGAGTTTCGGCTGAAAAAAAACTAACACAGCAGCCCCATTGTTTCCTATGGGGAAACACTAAGTCTGCACCTAACACCCTAACATGTACCCCGAGTCTCTAAACACCCCTAATCTAACACTTATTAACCCCTAATCTGCTGCCCCCGCTATCGCTGACACCTGCAGTATTTTATTAACCCCTAATCTGCCGACCGAATATCGCCGCCACCTACATTATAACTATTAACCCCTAATCTGCTGTCCCTAACACCGCCGACCCCTACATTATAGTTATTAACCCCTAATCTGCCCCCCCCAACGTCGCCGCAATCTAACTACAAGTATTAACCCCTAATCTGCCGACCCGATATCGCCGCCACCTACATTATAACTATTAACCCCTAATCTGCTGTCCCTAACACCGCCGACCCCTACATTATAGTTATTAACCCCTAATCTGCCCCCCCACAACGTCGCCGCAATCTAACTACAAGTATTAACCCCTAATCTGCCGACCCGATATCACCGCCGCCTACATTATAACTATTAACCCCTAATCTGGTGTCCCTAACACCGCCGACCCCTACATTATAGTTATTAACCCCTAATCTGCCTCCCCCCAACGTCGCCACAATCTAACTACAAGTATTAACCCCTAATCTGCCGACCGCAAATCGCCGCCACTATAATAAATGTATTAACCCCTAAACCGCCGCACTCCCGCCTCGCAAACACTATAATACATTTTATTAACCCCTAATCTGCCCTCCCTAACATCGCCGGCACCTACCTACAATTATTAACCCCTAATCTCCCGCCCCCAACGTCGCCGCTACTATAATAAGGTTATTAACCCCTAAACCTAAGTCTAACCCTAACACTAACACCCCCTAACTTAAATATAATTTAAATAAAACGAAATAAATTTACTATAGTTAAATAAATGAATCCTATTTAAAACTAAAGACTTACCTGTAAAATAAACCGTAATATAGCTACAATATAACTAATAGTTACATTGTAGCTATTTTAGGATTTATTTTTATTTTACAGGCAACTTTGTATTTATTTTAACTAGGTACAATAGTTATTAAATAGTTAATAACTATTTAATAACTACCTAGCTAAAATAAATACACATTTACCTGTAAAATAAATCCTAATCTAAATTACAATTACACCTAACACTACACTATCATTTAATTAACTAAATAAATGAATCCTATTTAAAACTAAAGACTTACCTGTAAAATAAACCCTAATATAGCTGCAATATAACTAATAGTTACATTGTAGCTATTTTAGCATTTATATTTATTTTACAGGCAACTTTGTATTTATTTTAACTAGGTACAATAGCTGTTAAATAGTTATTGACTAATTAATAGCTACCTAGTTAAAATAATTACAAAATTACCTGCAAAATAAATCCTAACCTAAGTTACAATAAAACCTAACACTACACTGTCATTAAATAAATTAACTACAAGTACCTACAATTATCTACAATTAAATAAACTAAAGTACAAAACCCCCCCACTAAATTACAAAAAATAAAAAACCACTAAATTACAAAAAATAAAAAAATATTACAAGAATTTTAAACTAATTACACCTAATCTAAGCCCCCTAATAAAATAACAAAGCCCCCCAAAATAAAAAAAAATGCCCTACCCTATACTAAATTACAAAAGTTAACAGCTCTATTACCTTACCAGCCCTGAACAGGGCCCTTTGCGGGGCATGCCCCAAAGAAAACAGCTCTTTTGCCTGTAAAAAAAAAACACAATCCCCCCCCCCACATTACAACCCACCACCCACATACCCCTACTCTAACCCAAACCCCCCTTAAATAAACCTAACACTACCCCCCTGAAGATCTCCCTACCTTGAGTCGTGTTCACCCAGCCGGGCCGAAGTCTTCATCCGATGGGGCAGAAGAGGACATCCAGACCGGCAGAAGTCTTCATCCAAGCGGGGCAAGAAGAGGTCTTCCATCCATCATACAAGTACCAAAATACAAACAAACACTAAATTACCAAAACTAATAAAATATTACAATAATTTTAAACTAATTACACCTAATCTAAGCCCCCTACTAGCTATTAATATAGCTTCAATATAACTAATAGTTACATTGTAGCTATTTTAGGATTTATATGTATTTTACAGTCAACTTTGTATTTATTTTAACTAGGTACAATAGTTATTAAATAGTTAATAACTATTTAATAACTACCTAGCTAAAATAAATACAAATTTACCTGTAAAATAAATCATAACCTAAGTTACAATTACACCTAACACTACACTATCATTAAATTAACTAAATAAATGAATCCTATATAAAACTAAAGACTTACCTGTAAAATAAACCCTAATATAGCTGCAATATAACTAATAGTTACATTGTAGCTATTTTAGCATTTATATTTATTGTACAGGCAACTTTGTATTCATTTTAACTAGGTTCAATAGCTATTAAATAGATATTGACTATTTAATAGCTACCTAGTTAAAATAATTACAAAATTACCTGTAAAATAAATCCTAACCTAAGATACAATTAAACCTAACACTACACTATCATTAAATAAATTAACTACAAGTACCTACAATTAAATACAATTAAAAAAACTAAACTAAAGTACAACCCCCCCCCCCACTAAATTACAAAAAATAAAAAAATATTACAAGAATTTTAAACTAATTACACCTAATCTAAGCCCCCTAATAAAATAACAAAGCCCCCCAAAATAAAAAAAATGCCCTAACCTATACTAAATTACAAAAGTTAACAGCTCTATTACCTTACCAGCCCTGAACAGGGCCCTTTGCGGGGCATGCCCCAAAGAAAACAGCTCTTTTGCCTGTAAAAAAAAAACACAATCCCCCCCCCACATTACAACCCACCACCCACATACCCCTACTCTAACCCAAACCCCCCTTAAATAAACCTAACACTACCCCCCTGAAGATCTCCCTACCTTGAGTCGTGTTCACCCAGCCGGGCCGAAGTCTTCATCCGATGGGGCAGAAGAGGACATCCAGACCGGCAGAAGTCTTCATCCAAGCGGGGCAAGAAGAGGTCTTCCATCCATCAGAAAAGTACAAAAAAACAAACAAACACTAAATTAGCAAAAATAATAAAATATTACAACCATTTTAAACTAATTACACCTAATCTAAGCCCCCTACTAGCTATTAATATAGCTACAATATAACTAATAGTTACATTGTAGCTATTTTAGGATTTATATTTATTTTACAGGCAACTTTGTATTTATTTTAACTAGGTACAATAGCTATTAAATAGTTAATAACTACCTAGCTAAAATAAATACAAATTTACCTGTAAAATAAACCCTAACCTAAGTTACAATTACACCTAACACTACACTGTCATTAAATTAACTAAATAAATTAATCCTATATAAAACTAAATACTTACCTGTAAAATAAACCCTAATATAGCTACAATATAACTAATAGTTACATTGTAGCTATTTTAGCATTTATATTTATTTTACAGGCAACTTTGTATTTATTTTAACTAGGTACAATAGCTATTAAATAGTTATTGACTAATTAATAGCTACCTAGTTAAAATAATTACAAAATTACCTGTAAAATAAATCCTAACCTAAGTTACTATTAAACCTAACACTACACTATCATTAAATAAATTAACTACAAGTACCTACAATTAAATACAATGAAATAAACTAAACTAAAGTACAAAAAAAACAAACACTAAATTACAAAAAATAAAAAAAATTACAAGAATTTTAAACTAATTACACCTAATCTAAGCCCCCTAATAAAATAACAAAGCCCCCCAAAATAAAAAAATGTCCTACCCTATACTAAATTACAAAAGTAATCAGCTCTATTACCTTACCAGCCCTGAACAGGGCCTTTTGCGGGGCATGCCCCAAAGAAAACAGCTCTTTTGCCTATAAAAAAAAACACAATACCCCCCCCCCACATTACAACCCACCACCCACATACCCCTACTCTAACCCAAACCCCACTTAAATAAACCTAACACTACCCCCCTGAAGATCTCTCTCTACCGTGTCTTCACCCAGCGGGCCGAAGTCTTCATCCGATGGGGCAGAAGAGGACATCCAGACCGGCAGAAGTCTTCATCCAAGCGGGGCAAGAAAAGGTCTTCCATCCATCAGAAGTCTTGATCCAGGCGGCATCTTCTCTGTTCATCCATCCGGAGCGGAGCGGCAGCATCCTGAAGACATCCCACGCAGAGCATCCTCTTCTTTCTTGATCCGACGACTAGGTGACTGTACCTTTAAGTGACGTCATCCAAGATGGCGTCCCTTGAATTCCGATTGGCTGATAGGATTCTATCAGCCAATCGGAATTAAGGTAGGAAAAATCTGATTGGCTGATTTAATCAGCCAATCAGATTCAAGTTCAATCCGATTGGCTGATGGAATCAGCCAATCAGATTGACCTCGCATTCTATTGGCTGTTCCGATCAGCCAATAGAATGCGAGCTCAATCTGATTGGCTGATTGTTATTTTATTAGGGGGCTTAGATTAGGTGTAATTAGTTTAAAATTCTTGTAATTTTTTTTATTTTTTGTAATTTAGTGTTTGTTTTTTTTGTACTTTAGTTTAGTTTATTTCATTGTATTTAATTGTAGGTACTTGTAGTTAATTTATTTAATGATAGTGTAGTGTTAGGTTTAATAGTAACTTAGGTTAGGATTTATTTTACAGGTAATTTTGTAATTATTTGAACTAGGTAGCTATTAAACAGTAAATATCTATTTAATAGCTATTGTACCTAGTTAAAATAAATACAAAGTTGCCTGTAAAATAAATATAAATGCTAAAATAGCTACAATGTAACTATTAGTTATATTGTAGCTATATTAGGGTTTATTTTACAGGTAAGTATTTAGTTTTATATAGGATTAATTTATTTAGTTAATTTAATGACAGTGTAGTGTTAGGTGTAATTGTAACTTAGGTTAGGGTTTATTTTACAGGTAAATTTGTATTTATTTTAGCTAGGTAGTTATTAACTATTTAATAGCTATTGTACCTAGTTAAAATAAATACAAAGTTGCCTGTAAAATAAAAATAAATCCTAAAATAGCTACAATGTAACTATTAGTTATATTGAAGCTATATTAATAGCTAGTAGGGGGCTTAGATTAGGTGTAATTATTTTAAAATTATTGTAATATTTTATTATTCTTGCTAATTTAGTGTTTGTTTGTTTTTTTGTACTTTTCTGATGGATGGAAGACCTCTTCTTGGCCCGCTTGGATGAAGACTTCTGCCGGTCTGGATGTCCTCTTCTGCCCCATCGGATGAAGACTTCGGCCCGGCTGGGTGAACACGACTCAAGGTAGGGAGATCTTCAGGGGGGTAGTGTTAGGTTTATTTAAGGGGGGTTTGGGTTAGAGTAGGGGTATGTGGGTGGTGGGTTGTAATGTGGGGAGGGGTATTGTGTTTTTTTTTACAGGCAAAAGAGCTGTTTTCTTTGGGGCATGCCCCGCAAAAGGCCCTGTTCAGGGCTGGTAAGGTAATAGAGCTGTTAACTTTTGTAATTTAGTATAGGGTAGGGCATTTTTTTTTATTTTGGGGGGCTTTGTTATTTTATTAGGGGGCTTAGATTAGGTGTAATTAGTTTAAAATTCTTGTAATATTTTTTTATTTTTTGTAATTTAGTGGGGGGGTTTATGTACTTTAGTTTAGTTTTTTTAATTGTATTTAATTGTAGGTACTTTTAGTTAATTTATTTAATGATAGTGTAGTGTTAGGTTTAATTGTAACTTAGGTTAGGATTTATTTTACAGGTAATTTTGTAATTATTTTAACTAGGTAGCTATTAAATAGTCAATATCTATTTAATAGCTATTGAACCTAGTTAAAATAAATACAAAGTTGCCTGTACAATAAATATAAATGCTAAAATAGCTACAATGTAACTATTAGTTATATTGCAGCTATATTAGGGTTTATTTTACAGGTAAGTCTTTAGTTTTATATAGGATTCATTTATTTAGTTAATTTAATGATAGTGTAGTGTTAGGTGTAATTGTAACTTAGGTTATGATTTATTTTACAGGTAAATTTGTATTTATTTTAGCTAGGTAGTTATTAAATAGTTATTAACTATTTAATAGCTATTGTACCTAGTTAAAATAAATACAAAGTTGCCTGTAAAATAAATATAAATCCTAAAATAGCTACAATGTAACTATTAGTTATATTGAAGCTATATTAATAGCTAGTAGGGGGCTTAGATTAGGTGTAATTAGTTTAAAATTATTGTAATATTTTATTATTTTTTGTAATTTAGTGTTTGTTTGTATTTTGGTACTTGTATGATGGATGGAAGACCTCTTCTTGCCCCGCTTGGATGAAGACTTCTGCCGGTCTGGATGTCCTCTTCTGCCCCATCGGATGAAGACTTCGGCCCGGCTGGGTGAACACGACTCAAGGTAGGGAGATCTTCAGGGGGGTAGTGTTAGGTTTATTTAAGGGGGGTTTGGGTTAGAGTAGGGGTATGTGGGTGGTGGGTTGTAATGTGGGGGGGGATTGTGTTTTTTTTTTACAGGCAAAAGAGCTGTTTTCTTTGGGGCATGCCCCGCAAAGGGCCCTGTTCAGGGCTGGTAAGGTAATAGAGCTGTTAACTTTTGTAATTTAGTATAGGGTAGGGCATTTTTTTTTATTTTGGGGGGCTTTGTTATTTTATTAGGGGGCTTAGATTAGGTGTAATTAGTTTAAAATTCTTGTAATATTTTTTTATTTTTTGTAATTTAGTGTTTGTTTGTTTTTGTAATTTAGTGGGGGGGTTTTGTACTTTAGTTTATTTAATTGTAGATAATTGTAGGTCCTTGTAGTTAATTTATTTAATGACAGTGTAGTGTTAGGTTTAATTGTAACTTAGGTTAGGATTTATTTTACAGGTAATTTTGTAATTATTTTAACTAGGTAGCTATTAATTAGTCAATAACTATTTAATAGCTTTTGTACCTAGTTAAAATAAATACAAAGTTGCCTGTAAAATAAATATAAATGCTAAAATAGCTACAATGTAACTATTAGTTATATTGCAGCTATATTAGGGTTTATTTTACAGGTAAGTATTTTGTTTTAAATATGATTCATTTATTTAGTTAATTTAATGATAGTGTAGTGTTAGGTGTAATTGTAACTTAGGTTAGGATTTATTTTACAGGTAAATTTGTATTTATTTTAGCTAGGTAGTTATTAAATAGTTATTAACTATTTAATAACTATTGTACCTAGTTAAAATAAATACAAAGTTGCCTGTAAAAATAAAAATAAATCCTAAAATAGCTACAATGTAACTATTAGTTATATTGCAGCTATCTTAGGCTTTATTTTACAGGTAAGTCTTTAGTTTTAAATAGGATTCATTTATTTAACTATAGTAAACTTATTTCGTTTTATTTAAATTATATTTAAGTTAGGGGGTGTTAGTGTTAGGGTTAGACTTAGGTTTAGGGGTTAATAACCTTATTATAGTAGCGGCGACGTTGGGGGCGGGAGATTAGGGGTTAATAATTGTAGGTAGGTGGCGGCGATGTTAGGGAGGGCAGATTAGGGGTTAATAAAATGTATTATAGTGTTTGCGAGGCGGGAGTGCGGCGGTTTAGGGGTTAATACATTTATTATAGTGGCGGCGATTTGCGGTCGGCAGATTAGGGGTTAATACTTGTAGTTAGATTGTGTCGACGTTGGGTGGGGGCAGATTAGGGGTTAATAACTATAATGTAGGGGTCGGCGGTGTTAGGGACAGCAGATTAGGGGTTAATAGCTATAATGTAGGCGGCGGCGATATCGGGTCGGCAGATTAGGGGTTAATACTTGTAGTTAGATTGTGGCGACGTTGGGGGGAGGCAGATTAGGGGTTAATAACTATAATGTAGGGGTCGGCGGTGTTAGGGACAGCAGATTAGGGGTTAATAGCTATAATGTAGGCGGCGGCGATATCGGGTCGGCAGATTAGGGGTTAATACTTGTAGTTAGATTGCGGCGACATTGGGGGAGGCAGATTAGGGGTTAATAACTATAATGTAGGGGTCGGCGGTGTTAGGGACAGCAGATTAGGGGTTAATAGCTATAATGTAGGCGGCGGCGATATCGGGTCAGCAGATTAGGGGTTAATACTTGTAGTTAGATTGCGGCGACGTTGGGGGGGGCAGATTAGGGGTTAATAACTATAATGTAGGGGTCGGCGGTGTTAGGGACAGCAGATTAGGGGTTAATAGCTATAATGTAGGCGGCGGCGATATCGGGTCGGCAGATTAGGGGTTAATACTTGTAGTTAGATTGCGGCGACGTTGGGGGAGGCAGATTAGGGGTTAATAACTATAATGTAGGGGTCGGCGGTGTTAGGGACAGCAGATTAGGGGTTAATAGCTATAATGTAGGTTGCGGCGATATCCGATCGGCAGATTAGGGGTTAAATAATGTTATTATAGGGTTTGCGATGTGGGGGGGCCTCGGTTTAGTGGTTCATAGGTAGTTTATGGGTGTTAGTGACTTAGTGTACTAAATGGGTGTTAGTGTACTAAAAACATACCGAATTTCGGAACGGAATAGAACCGAATTCAGCCGAATCCGAATAAATCCGAAACGAATTTATTCGGATCCGAATAAATCCGAAACGAATTTATTCAAATTTTGCCGAATCCGATTCGATCCGAAACGAAATTCGAAAAGTCCGAATCGATCCGAACCGAAAACGAACCGAACTTTTTAGCGGTGCACATGTCTAATAGACAGCTCTGCACAGAGTAACGGACCAGCAGAAGAGATGGCGCAAATAAACAATCAGGCAGTAAGCTCACAGCAGGAAAGTAAAACGGGAGAAATCAGAAAAGCTGACTTAATGCTCTTAGCAACGAAAGATGATATTAAAACAGCAATGACCGACATGCGTGTTCAATGAAATAAAAAAGGATATCAAGAAAGTTGAACGCAAAGTCTCCACACTAGAGGAAGGCCATAATATTGGAACGCAAGATATCCAGCATCTATCTCAATTGTCATACAACCAAGATGAAATCATACAGAACCTCATGGAAAAAGTAGAAGATTCGGACAACAGGGGGCGCCAAAACAACCTAAGAATCAGAGGTGTGCCTGAAAGCATACAACCACCGGCAATCCCTGGCTACCTGCAAGATCTTTTTAGAACAGTAAAAGGTAACAACACATCACCTGACGTCATACTAGAACGGGTCCATAGGGCACTTAGACCAAAACCACCCTCCAAAGCGCCACCAAGGGACATAATTGTAAAATTCCTCAACTTCTTGGATAAAGAAGAAATACTAAAACATGCCAGGCAGAAAAACCAACTCACACATGCTGGAATAGCGATTCAAATATTTACTGATCTAAGCCCCACCACATTGCAAAAACGCAGAGACCTACAATTTGTGATGTCGGTATTGAGATCCCAGAAAATACCATATCGCTGGGGGTTCCCGGTGAGCCTCACAGCCATGAAAGGAGACAAGTCAGCAACGCTCCGCCACATAGATGACCTCTCATCATTCTGTGAAATACTACAGATACAAATTCCGACCCCCACAGATCAAGCAAACACAAGAACGCAAAGACAAGTGGGTCAAAGAGAAGAAGAAACTCTTAAGAACACAATATCTCAACAAGCAACTTCATCAACAAGACCCGCCATGCCATAGAGGACCCTAACATATGTGGTGGAAATCACTTGCAACGGACAGATAAGTATAATAAAGACATTGACTGTTTGTCATCTGCAAAATGTGTCCCCATATAGGTTTCCACCCTCAAAAAGCAAAGTTATTTGTATGATAGTGGAAAATTGATGTCTGAGACAGTAAAAACTGAATATATAACACAAAGTTAAAAAAAAAAAAAAAAAAAAAAGTTACACTAAGTTTGACCCTTTATGACACCTTGCTGTTATACTTAATGTTTCAGTTTTATCTAAGTGCCACTGGAGGATATGGCCACAGCCATCAAGTTTTGAACTAGAATTGAAAATACAGGATACTGTACTATTGATTTGTTTTTATATAATACAGATTGTTCTAATCACTTCGATTATATATATTTTATCTACCTTTTTTTTTTTTCTTCTTTTTTCTCTTCCCTTTGTCTATATATATTCAATTTTCTTATTATTTTTCAAGTGCAGTGATTTATAATCAGTTATTGTTATTGAGTTTTTTATTTGCACACTTGTACCCTCCTTCCCTCCTGACCCTCCCATAGACTTATTATACCGACAACAATCTCTTACAACAGAGTAGGAGAAAACTATATCAGCCAGAGACCTGCGCTAACCAACTAATCACACTAACATAACAGCACTAAAACTTGTAATACACGACTCATTAAAGGAAAATGAACAAGACAAATCTAACACATCCTATAAATCTTATCACTATCAATGTGAAAGGGTTCAACATACCACATAAACGCTCAATAATACTAAATGACCTTCACAAACAAAAAGGTGACATAATCCTGCTACAGGAGACACATTTTAAAAAAGGAGCAGAACCAAAATGGCATCACAACACTTACAATACAGCCTTTTTTTCTTCGGGTCCAGCCAAAAAAAATGGAGTAGGGATATTGATTAGACAAAGCATTCCAATAGAAATAAAGCAAATAGAAAAAGATACAGAAGGGAGGTCACTTATATTAATAGGACTTCTATATGGACAACCCATTACCATTGTTAATGCCTACTTCCCAAACAAACAACAAGCCACTTTTATGCGCAAACTCTCAGGCAAAATATTAGATGTAGCAAAAGGAGTGGTGTTTCTGGGAGGAGACTTTAATGCCCCTCTCGACCCAAGGATGGATACATCCGAAGGCTCCACTAGTATACCAAAAAGAGACATTAAACAAATCAATGCCCAAATACAATATCTAACATTGCACGACACGTGGCGCACATTGAATCCTACCACAAAAGATTACACCTTCTACTCTTTCCCGCACAAAATATACTCCAGAATCGATTACATTTTGACAGATTCTGTGGGACTCACGCTCATAAAAGACGTGACAATACACGGATCACGCTCCGGTGGTGTGCAAAATTGTATGGCCTAATGTCCCAGTAACACCATATATATGGAGATTAGAGGAAGGACTATTAGATCATCCCCTCATTCAAATTAACATAGAAAAAGCCTTGAAGGAATATTTCCAACTAAACACAACATTGGATACAACCTGGGTCAACATTTGGGAAGCACATAAATGTGTGATAAGAGGGGAACTATTAAAACACAAAGTGAATCTTCTTAGACAACACAGAATAAAATATGATGCCCTTCTTACAGAACTGCAACACTTAGAAACTTCTCACAAACAAAACCCAAAAGACAACGGACTTTGTATACGGCTAAAAGAAGTAATGTCAGAACTAAATACAGTATTACAAAAAGAACAGCAGAATAAAACATTAAAAATGCAACAAAGATACTATGACCAGGGAAATAAAGCGGGGAAGTTACTAGCCAGAATGTTGAAACGTAAACGCTTAAAAACCCATATACGCAGAATAAAAACCAAGTCAGGTCAGCATAAACATGACAGCCTCTCAATGGTGGAGGAGTTCAACGCATACTACACATCTCTTTACAATATCTCAGCTAGCACAAATGAGAATGAAGCCTTAGCCAACAAAAGCCAAATCATAAATGATTATATTGCTAAAACACAATTACCTAAACTAGACAAAACTCAATCAGAAGCACTTGATCACAGAAGTCAAAATAGCAATTAAATCACTACCCACCGGGAAAAGCCCAGGCCCAGATGGGTTCAGCACAAAATACTATAAGAAATACATGCATATTCTAGCCCCTAAACTGGTATATCTATTCGATTCTATAGACAGCATGAAAGGCTTTCCAGCCTCGATGCTTGAAGCTCACATAACAGTGCTGCCAAAACCCGGTAAAACACTGGACACACCAGAGAATTTCAGACCTATCTCATTGCTGAATACTGATGTAAAGATCTATGCCAGAATACTGGCAAATAGGCTGAACAACTTCTTACCACAATTGATAGCTACAGACCAAGTAGGGTTTATACCAGGCAGGGAAGCAAGGGATAACACCCTCAAAATACTACAATTAACCGCCCTAGCCCAAAATACACACCAAGAACTAGCATTAGTCTCAACAGACGCGGAAAAGGCCTTTGACAGGGTGGACTGGGACTTTCTCAGAGCCACCCTGCGGGGCATGAACATAGGCGCAAATTTCATAGGAAAAATATTCTCACTATACACTAATCCAACGGCTAGAGTTAAAGCAAATTCGGTCCTCTCCAGACCCTTTAAAATAAACAATGGCACGAGACAGGGCTGCCCCCTTTCACCTATATTATTTGCAATCTCAATAGAGGCGCTTGCGTGTAGAATTAGAAATAATAGTGAAATACAAGGGGTACGCACCAAAGAGAGTGAATACAAATTGGCAATGTATGCAGACGATGTGCTGCTAACTTTAACAAACTTAGATAAGTCTTTACCAGCCCTCCTGAAGACTCTGGAGGAGTACGGCAGACTATCAAACTTCCACTTAAACCTAAACAAATCGGAGTTGCTTAATATCAACGTCCCGACACATATAATAAACAAAGTAAGACAAACATGTCCCATCAAATACCAACTGACACAAATAAAATATTTAGGGATACAGATCACACGCAAACATCAAGACTTATTCGCAGCAAACTACAGAACACTATTAAAAGATATAACAAATGACCTTTCTAGATGGAAAAATAAGACTATCTCATGGATAGGAAGGATACATGTTATAAAAATGAATGTACTTCCCCGAATACTTTATATACTACAGACCTTGCCAATCGCTCTAACAAAAGAATATCTTATTCAAATACAACATAACATAGATCAATTCATATGGAACGGAATTAAGCCAAGGGTTCCTAGGAAAACATTATATATGACTAGAGACAATGGGGGTTTAGGACTCCCAGACATAACCAAATATAGACTAGCCATACTGATACAGAGGATAATAGATTGGAGCCATAACTCTGAATCCAAACAATGGATCCAGATAGACAGAGAAATATTACAAACAGAGAATGTAGGCTGGCTAGCCTGGCTTCAGGCGAAATTCAGACCAAGCATTATCCAAAAGCTTCCATTACTGGACGAAATCTTCACCCAGTGGGATGCAATGACAAACACAAACACAAGTATCACCACCAAACCAGCCCCACTTACACCATTAATAGCGAATCCAGAGCTGCCCATCTCACTGCAGGTCACGGCAGAAGCTGGAAAAGCCCTGCACTTAAAGGAATATATAATTAAAAATATTCTATCAGGAGATAAGGTAGTCACAAGTGAAGAGTTAGCGGAAATAACAGGAAACACACCTCTAAATTGGTTTATGCAAGCCCAAATGTCACATTACATAGCAACACACAAACAGAGATCAAACATGACAAGGCAGCTAACCCAGTTTGAAACATTGTGTATGTCATCCTTGTACCCCCGGCATATAGTCTCAAAGCTATACAAACTGCTTCTCAACACTGAAGGGGAACAGCTCCCTTCCTTTTGCCATAAGTGGCAAAGAGAACTACACATAGACATAGACAACACAGAGTGGTTAAAGATATTTAGAAATCATAAAAAAGCATCATTTTCTGCTAAAACACAAGAGACAAACTTTAAATATCTAGCCCGCTGGTACCTCACTCCGGTGAGACTCCAAAAAATGTACAAGCAAGCCTTGAACTTATGTTGGAGAGGGTGTGGAGAGGTAGCTGATATGCATCATGTGTGGTGGGGCTGCGACAGAATTAGGCCCTTCTGGGACGATGTAATTAAACATATCAACAGCACACTGGACACGAACATCCCTGACAGTCCAAGCCTTTTAATATACCACAACATGCCAAATTTCAACAGCGCGAAAGCACTTATTCCCCTAAACTGGAAATCTACAGAGATTCCAGATCTATCAACATGGAAGCAACAGGTAGAACAACAACTTGTCATGGAAAGATATTGCTTTCTTAAATTAGGCAAAATAGATACGCACGAATACATGACATTAAGATGGAACGCACATAGGGACAGTGGTTGACACGAGGGACAGACACAATAGCAGCTCCCTCTGTCCGTTAATACAGAACCACAACCTAACCTCACACTAAAATCCTAGTAGTTGGAGAAGCACAATAAACAGGTGTTGACAAAATCCAAGCAGACCTCTGGAAAACTGCTGAACAAGCATACTCGTTGGCCTGGTATATGTAGACTAACCCCCCCCTTCCCTTCTTTCCCCTTCCCTTTACCCCACATACGTGTATATATGTTTCTTTCTAAAATTGGTAGGGATCACAAACTCATGTGATATTTAAGTTAGTAGACGTGGAATGGTCTGAATAAAAAGGTTTAAATAATTGATAAACTACAAATAGATGGCCCACAATGGGACTGTACCATTTCACAGAGCATGCATAAGTATTGTATATTGAGCTCAAATGTACATGATGATAGTCCTCCATCCCACCCGCCCAGTATCATATTATGGACATATAGACTCTGGCCCAAAAGAGGCCAATCATCACAACAATGGGCAAGGAAAGTGGGATCCCTTCACACTCTATTTGGAGATACAGACTTAATCGGGACTTGATTACTTCTATAGTTAGAGCCTTGTAATGTATACAATAAATGTTTTTGATGTTAAAAAAGAAAGTGGCTCAAATTGTAATAGGAGCCCAGTTTGTATCTTTGAAAGTCTTTTCAATAAAGCTTTTTTGAAAATGAAAAAAAAAAGAAAAAGAAAATGTTTTAGGTTGTACAGCCTGTTCTTGGTTCCCTTGAGCTAAAGCCTGATTGTTGGTATTTCTTAAAATGCCCCTTTGTGTGTCACTTGATTCATCGCCCCCCCCCCCGATGACTTATCATCAGATGAATATTGAGGATCACTCTCAGAAAATGAGACAGACTTCATTCACCTTGCTCCCCTTCTGACTCTGATCTTATTGTAGTTTTTATTGTTTTCATTATTCTTATTTTTGTTTTTATTTTGTTTATTCTGTTTGTTTTGAACCAATTCTGACCTCTCCTAAAGTTCCCCCTTTGTTTCCTATTCCAAATGTAAACACTATTTGAACTATAATCTTGTCTCTTCTTGGAGTAAACTATTAAACCTCACAAAATCTGGGTCTGTAGTCCTCTTGCTGATTTCACTCTGTAAATCATCTATTTCTTTTTTAATGTTTACAAGAATTTTATTTTTATATTGTACCAACAACAACATTAACCTGGAAGAGCATTCTGAAAGGACATTATTCCAGGCTAGCACAAAGTCCTTTTCATCAGGATTCACATCAAATGTTGGGAATTTGTAAACCCGCAGGCCTCTGGGAATCATTCCTGCTTCCATATATCGTTAAAATGTCCACACACATCCCACTAGACTTTCGCCTCTTTCAGCAATAAAAGTTCCATATTATCAAATAAAGTGCTCAGGTTAAACAAGCCAATGTCATCAGAGAAAATTCTTTCACAGTCCGTAATGTTAGATGCCTTAGCTGTAGCAGGCATAAGAGAATTACATTTTAGCTGTGTTTCTTATATATCCATGAGGATTCTAATAAAACAGCTAGTACGGATAACAATATCACCAGCAGATATCAAAGTGAGCAGCAAAAGAGAAAGTTCCGTACCAGCTACAAATGCACCTCCAGTGCATCAATATATCACACAAAGCGATCACCAAATGGGACAAACCCACCTTTCAGGTGCAGATGCAAACATAAAAAGAAGGCAATACCTCAATCCTCAATGCACCTGGAGCTATGCTCCTTCCTTCCTTGTAACAACAATAGAGCTGGATACCTCTGCATTACTTTGCCTGGGTAATATCAGACTGTGGCGTCTTCCTTCGGCATATCCCTCTGCTCTGATCTTTCCTCAACAAATGACATCATCAGGGGTAATACGGGGTAGGTGAATCGCTGGTAAGAAATCCAATCACGGAACAGCAACAGCAAAGCTGATGGTAACCTGGACCGGCTAGTTGCGATAACAAGCAAGAAGAATGAGGAGTCCCGTTCCATAAAATATCAAAATATATTGGACAACATTAAAATATCCAAATGGAAGAAACAGCATACAAAGGTTAGAGAAGTGTTCACCAGGTGGCTTATGAATGAAACTATCATTCATTTTTTCAATACTATCGTTTCACTTTTGCTTATATAGCTAACTTTACATTCACTTTAGGTAAGGGCACTACTGATTTATTTAGAGCACAATTACACCAAATTTTGGATGATGGGGAGGAAGGGGGATTCATGGATAAAGATACAGTGAAGTATCTAGATGTATTACATCCTAGAGTCCCCCTTTTTCATCACCTTCCAAAAGTTCACAAATCTGTTACGAACGTCAAAGGTAGGCCCATAGTTAGTGAGGTGTTTTCCGTATTAGAAAGACTCTCACAGTGGCTGGATTCGATCCTGCAGCCCTTGGTTGTGACCCTCCCATCCGATATCAGGTATACGAAACAAGTTTTGAACTCCATGCAGGATTTCGAGTGGAGTCGGGGGAACCAATGGTTGACCATAGATGTGGTTTCCCTGTACTCCACTATTCCGCATGAAAAGGGAATTGAAGCCCTTTGTTTCTTTTTGAATAACTTCACTGATTATACACAAGAGTTTCAGAGTTTTGTGATTAGAGTTGCTATCTTCCTATTAACCCACATTTTTTTCTCTTTGATGGTACTTTCTATATCCAGAGACGTGGGACGGCCATGGGGGCAAAATTTGCCCCCTCATATGCCAACCTTTTTTTAGGTTGGTGGGAGTTTACCCACGTCTTTGGAGATAGAAACCCGTACAGGACCAGTATCAAACTTTACAGGAGATTAATCGATGATCTCCTGATTGTATGGCAGGGTTCTGCTAATGACATAGAGATCTTTGTGGATTGGCTTGATAAGAATCAAGTGGGTCTGAATTTTACTTTTTAAACTAATCCTTCCTATATGTTTTTGGACTTAACTCTGATGGGGTCTGATTTTGGTGGGGTCACAACCAAGGTATATCGCAAGCCCATATCTGGCAATTCCCTACTACATGGGAATAGCTGTCAGCTTACATGCCTATGGCGGAACTGTACTCAATGGGATGATTATAAGAGGGAAGCAGACATATTAGAACAAAGGCTCCTGGAGAGGAGGTACAAAATATATGATATTAGGAGAGCCAGGAAAGCTGTAGAAAGCACTCCTAGGGAACACTACTTGAAAGATTCTAATGCCAGAGGGGGAAAGTCCAGATTTGAGGGGGTGACATATGTTACCGGGTACAGTGCCCAATACCCTGAGATATGCAAGATATTGCGTAAACACTTTCCCCTTCTGGCAGCAAAAGATAATCTTACCACCATGGTTAACAAGGGTTTGAGGTGCTCTTATAAAAAGTGCCATACTCTGGGCTCTATATTATCTCCAACAGAACTGAAAGAACAAAAAGAAATTGGTAAACCCAGGAGTTTATGGTTGACTTGTGCTGGTATGTTCAAATGTGGTAGGATATGTAAGCCGTGTGATCATGTCATTTGCACAAACACATTCAGCTCTAGTGTAACTAGAGAGGCATTCCCTATTGAGACTTATATGTTATATATTTTATTATTTTTGACCAATGTGAGGTTTAATATGTGGGTCTTACTTCCAGAGATATGAAATCACTTATTCGGGAACACATGTCCACTATATTAATTGTCAGGTCATCTACACCTCTGGTCCAGCATTTTGCTTTGAAACACAATAGCAAACTGGACACCTTTAAATGGTGCATTATAGAGAAAGTCCAGAGACTGAAAAGGGGGGGTGACCTAGACAAATTTCTGGCTAAAAGGAAGGTATATTGGATATTGAAATTGAAAACCAGGATACCTCTAGGACTAAATTTACGCTATGACATTATCAATTTTGGGGAATAGTCTATTGTGAAACTGTATCTATTTTTTTGGGGAGGGGATTGATACTATTGTTCATGCTTTTATACATAGTTTTCTCAATTGTACATATCTTTCTCTATTGTGCTATAATATTTCTGTCTATTAAATATTAATGTCTATGCATTGTGAATGTACACCTAACCCTGTTAGGGGTTATGTTATCTTGTTATCATGTTATCATGTGTTCCATAATTTTATTCCCATTGTTTATTTAGGATGACCTTCATGAATTTTTTCATTTTGCTTATACCTGTCTAGTAGTATTATCTGGTATGTATTTTGAGTAGACAATGATAAGTGCCCTTCATATTCATCTTTTGTATATTGTACTTTCATTAAATAGATAGTATAGGTTGCTGTTTCAGGTTATTTGAGATGATTAACTAATTATAACACAGGTGAAATTCAGAGAGGTGTGTTTTGGTTTTAACCTATTAACATTGAGCTGTGATTTTAAATAGTGTGTGTGAGACATAATCAGTCAGGCTACGATTACGTCTGAGAGCCGAAACACGTAAGCCACCTGGTGAATGCTTCTCTGAACTTTGTACTCTGTTGTTTCTTCCATTTGGATATTTTAATGTTGTCCAATCAATTTATATATTTTACAGAACCGGACTCCCCATTCTTCTTGATTATGAATGCATAAATACACATATACATACTTATGTACACACATAAATATTAATATTTATATATTAATAAATATATTTATAGACAAATACATATATTTATACATAAGTATACATATTTGGACATGTATATGTATGTATCTCTATGTTAAAGCCCTTTGCAGTCTTTTTATTTTCTTACACCTAAGACCTCATATCTTTGAACCTTTTTTTATGCAATCATTTTTTTAATAATTTTTATCAGATAGTGTTATTATGATTGTAACTGTACTTTAAAATGTATTTTTGATGGGCTTTTTTCCACTTTTTGATCGAGTGTAAAAGTTAACAAGAACTCTGAGGATGCGCTATCCTGATGTGTGTTAAAGTCAATTGTTATCAAGCAATGGCATTATCTTTCGACCTGTAATACGCGCGCTACTTCTGATGAGTGCAAAGATCCATGATATACCTCTTTTTGCTTGTGCACAAAACAATTAGAGCACCACTCGTAATCTAGTCCATACTCAGTAACTGAAAGCACATTAAGAGGAAATTAATTTTACAGTGCAGTGAGCATAAACATTGGGCAACCTTCATGGATAAAGAAGGTATCAATTCGTGATGTGTCACTTTGCCATTGGTTAAATGTATATTGTTTCTGTGTAAAGTGACAAAAAGAGCACAAAACCATCAATCTGCAGCTGTCAATGCCAATATTTGAGGCATAATAAGAAGTAAATTTAGGTGGTAAGATATTTATCTATGATATTTATCTATGAATTATGAAGATTTCTTAATTCCCAAAGAACCTAGCTGTGCCTTCTATTATCATCTGCCCAAAATCCATAAGGATACGGTCAATCCACCGGGCAGACCGATAATAGCTGGCATAGGTAGTTTAACCGAGAATGTCTCTGCCTATGTCGATTATTTCCTCCAGAAATATGTGATCAATCGTGAATCATACATTAGAGACTCATCCGATTTATTAAATAAATTAAGACATATTCCTATCACCAAAGACCATCTATGGATTACTTGTGATGTGGAGGCGCTTTATTCGAACATTCCTCACAATCAGGGAGTTAACGCAATATCAGTTTTTTTAGAAGAAGATATGTATATTCCTCCACTTCAGAAACAATTTATTCTACAACTTATACTATTTGTCTTGCAACATAACTATTTTTTGTTACAAGATGAATTTTTTTTGCAGTTAAAGGGAACGGCCATGGGCACCAGGTTCGCCCCTAGTTTTGCTAACCTATATATGGGTAGCTTTGAACATCAATATATCTACCAGTCAAGATTTGGGGCGAACCTGGTGTTCTATGGCAGATTCATAGACAATCTAATATTTTTATGGAATGGTACCAAAGAAGAGGCATTACAATTTGTAGACCATCTTAATTTGAACGATAGAGGACTCAAATTCACCAGCTGTATTCATTTGGAAAGAGTAGTGTTTTTGGATTTGTGTCTGCGATTTAACAAATTAGGTTGGATAGATAGTTCTACTCATTTCAAAGCTGTCGATAGCAGCAGCTATTTAGACTTTTCAAGCAATCATCATTACCCCTGGAAAAAGAATGTCCAATATGGGCAATTTAAAAAAAATAAGGCGAAACTGTAGTTTGTTATCTGATTATGACGAGCAGAGCCTTATACCTAAAGAGAGATTTAAAGAAAAACATTATCCAGTGGATCTCATAGAATCTAGCTTCCAACGAGCCAGAAATTAAAATAGAGATAATTACTTTTCTCACTCCAAAAGTGTTCAACAAGAAAGACCAACAACTGTGAAACCTGCTGAGATTAGGTTTATAACACAGTATAACTGTAGTCATAAACATATAAGTGAAATCTTCCAAAAACATTGGAGAATCCTTAAGAGAGATCCAATCTTAAACGATTTAATTGGAGATAGTCCATCTATAGTTTATAGGAAGGCCCCCAACCTTAAAAATATACTAGCACCTAGCAAAGTTGTTAAACATAAAGACATTAAAACACATCACGCTAACAATAAATCAAGTAATAGAACGAATACAAATTCTTTAATAAGAAATAGAGGAGCCTTTAAATGTAGTATTTCAAAGTGTAAAATGTGTGACCATATAGGTCATGGTACACTTTTCTTTCACTCTCATTTTGATAATAAAATTTATAAAATAAAGAGTAGGATGACCTGTGCTTCACACTACGTAATATATTTATAATTTCTTGCGAGTGTGGGGTACAATATATTGGCCGTACTAATAGGCGCCTTAGCCACCGTTGGTCAGAACATTATTGCAGCATTATAAAAAATAAAAAAATCACATAGTGTTATTAAGCACTGTCACAAAAAACATAAAGGAAATCCAAATTGCTACACAATCATACAAATAGAAGAAATCTCCCCATCCCACCTTTATAATAGGTTCTTGAGGCTCACGCAGAGGGAGACATAATGGATTCACAAATTGAAAACCATGTACCCTTTGAGGCTTAATTTAAATATGGATCCGGCAGCCTTTTAAATTCACTGGGCTGTTCAGTTTGTTTCCCTCTGCCTGGGCCCTGAGAGTATTAACCAATACTAATTTAGTATTAATACTATTGGGACCAAGATGCCCATTCAACAAACTATTTAAGATACATTCAGCTTTATTAGGAACAAATAAACTAAGGGATCATGCAAGATATCCTAGTTTGTTTTAAAATATCCCTAATGGTACTAAATTTGGGATTGGGAAAGATTAAAATATTTAAAATATTAAAAATATTTCTAGCGGTATTTTGTTTGGGGTCGAGGACAGTTAGTCTTCCGTTCATTTATAACTAGTATTATTGTGGATACACAGAATATTCCCATCATATCTTCACTTATTTAATCACAATATATAACATTGGTCCTTAATGTTCTTATCAATCTATGACAATATACAAACACATTTATTCACTTCACTTTAGTCACATCATACACCTTATCATTATTTTTTCACACATATTTTATTAGTTTACTTACAACATTATCTCACAAAGTACATATGCACTTCATCGCGCCATCCGGTCACTCACAACATCATCATTTTTTAATCATATCAAGTTACTTTAATATAGTATATTAAATATTAATACAAATAGTAAATCTTGTCACTTATGAATTAACACCATATTGCACTTAGCACTATATTTCATCATGAATTAGTTTAACATTTTTACCAATACACAATTGTGTTTATACCCAGTAACCAATATTTGGTACCTTCTTAGTATCAGATACATTACATAATCCATATTGAGTTTTTATGTTCATTATTATCATTTACTGCTAGTGACATTTGTGTTAGTATTAGCGATCGCAACACCAGTTTATCTGTATAACTATATATCCATTAGCTCCACAAGGGTTGTTATTTCAATATCAGATTTTCTATAGCGCTTTAATGTTTAATTATTTGATGTGTTATAAACTGTTGATAAATATTTATATACAATTATATTTGTAATTTATTTTAGTTTTTATTAGTTTATTAGTTTTTAGTTTATTAGTTTTTATTATTAACCTATGAAGGGTTTTGTCAAATGTATCAATTGTATCTTGCATTTTGTCAATTTGTTTTAGAATAGATGTATCGTTGGTTGAACACCATTTATTTCAAAATCCAACTGGACAATTAGTTTCAGTCCGATGAATTAACCCAAACATAGATATTTGTATATTGGTATATTTGCTAGTATCTTAGCTCTAATCCTATTAGCTTTAGAACAATTTTGACAAATGAAAATACCGTATTTTATATGTCCCATAATGAATATAAATTTGTTTTACAAGCAAAATTTTGCTGATTGAATTCTAACTATAAACTTTCGCTAGATCAACCAACACAAATATTTACTTGTTATCCTTCAAATGAAACAGTTTGTTTTTATTCAGTTGGTAACCGAGGTTAATAACACCTATATATGTCGGTTATAGGAAACTTTGGATTTATAACGATCAAGCTATTGATGTTTTATTTTTTACATTATTTTTTCACATTTTTTCCCTTTTTAAATGTGTTGTATAGATTTTTTATTATTATATTAATGAAGATTACTATATGTTGACATTTGTTATATGAATTGTATGTAAATTTAACTTGGAATTGGTGTATATCACCCACTCCGCTGTGACACTCTCTGAATTGATTAACGTAGATGTGAATTGTAGGGGGTATGAGAGCTGCACAGTTTGCGATTGGTCCATTTAGCTTTTAAAAGGTATCAAGATAGTTCACAAATTTATGTAGCCTGATGAAACGGCATTGTAGACGAGAAACGCGTTGCAAAGCAACTTTTTACTGTTTTTAATAAAAGTTATTTTATTTGTTCTACCTTGCCTTTGAACATTTATTTTCTACCAATATGATTGGGGACTTTCGCTTGCTATTTGAAGCCGCCAAACAATAAACACAAGAGAGCCTGACCTCTATACAAGCGGTTTTCTCTGTGGAGCAGCAGCCGATGGTTTGGAATTCTTCTCGGCTTTTTGGGAACAGCTGAATTGCTTACAGGGAGTCAGCCAAACGGCTCTGAAGCTTCGGCTTGCCTGATATTGCACTGGCTGTGCAATCTCTCTTGTGAGAGATTTGTCCCGCAGTGTCCAGGTTATTCTGCACCAAGGGCGCCTCCTCCTTTTTGTATTATAGGTGTGTATACCTGTTTATGGAATGACTCGAGTGATTGTGGCTGCCCAACATAGCAGACCGGGCAAGAGTGAGTCAGCCGAGCGGCTCTGAAGCTTTGGGTTGCCAGTTATTGCACTGCATGTGCAACTACACTTGTGAGTACTGATCCTCCTACCATCATTGTTGATATCACACATTTTAGGATTATCTGCACCAAGAGGGCCTCTTCTTTTTGTCTTTTAGGACGTGTCCCATTTATCTATGATGCCTATCAAAGGTTCTGAATCAATGAACTGTGCTGCAGAGAGCTTGAAATATTGGTTTACATTATCATTGATTTTTTTTTGCAGAGAAGGAAAAAAGTATTATTGGAACCATTTATCAGTATGATTAGAATCTAGACCAGTCTGTCACAAGCTGCCATCTGTACAAGTGTCCTCCAAGCAAGGGACAAAGCACAGTACTAGAGAATTTGTTAATGTATGTGCAATATCCTGGTGAAATGATAGAAATATCTGCACATGAAACCTAAAACCTTCACAGCTTTACAATAAGCAACAATTACAGATGCAGCACCATTTCATTACTACAGCAGGTTAGGTATAAAACATACATCAAGAGATAAAACTTTAAACATATCAGTGATACTTATAAAAGATCACTAAACTAAATTATTTCTGCATGAAAACAAAGGTTAAATTAAAACTGATTATCTTGAAGCAAACAGGAAGTGCATGTTTGTGCACAACTGAACTCTTGTGTCTGATTAGTCACTGCAAATGTTTATGGTGGCATCAAAGAGGGGGCAGGACCAGGAAGCGACAGGCAGTAGTGGGAGCTGGATGTGGCGGGTTGTTCAAACCCCTGGGTCTTAGCTCCCTTTTTTAATGAAACGAATATCCAAATGAATGTACCAACAAAATGTAAATTAGAAAATACTGACAATATTTAGCCGTTTAGTGCAGGCCCTGGGAGCTGGCCACTTTAAGCCTTATGTGAGCGCGGTCGGGGTTCTGTGAAGAAGAGGAGCAGGTTAACGCAGTCTCCAGCGCGCAAAAGGTAAGTATAAGCGTTTGCATTACTCTAAAGAAAACTAATATAAACGTTTAACGGATATTCTCTTTCTGCAGTCAATAAATTTCAGGGAAAAGAAAAATTCAGAGAAACTGAATTTTTCGTGACTACACATCTCATATATAACCCCCCCCTCATAAAAACCTATTAAAATTGATATTGCATTGTTCAAGGTATTTGACTGGGAAGGGCCCAAAAGTGTACATATATAGATGTGTGTGTGTCTGTACATATATATATATATTGAACAATGCAATATCAATTTTAATAGGTTTTTATGTTTGTTTGTTTTTAATATATATATATATATATAAATAGACAAAGTGCACTCCTAACTTCACTTGTACGGCCTTGGGTGCAGCAAACAACATGCACAATCCTGTAGAAAAAAAGCGCACTCCAAAGGACTTACTATAACATCCACTTTAATGTGTTAACGTTTTCGAGCTTTAGCAGCTCATCCTCAGACAGACAGAAATTGAATGTCTGTCTGAGGATGAGCTGCTAAAGCTTGAAAACGTTAACACATTAAAGTGGATGTTATAGTAAGTCCTTTGGAGTGCGCTTTTTTCTACAGGATTATATTGAGTAAAGACTCAATTAATCAAGATTCTTTACAAACTAATAACATCGTTTTTTCTACAGCCTTTAGTAAACAGTATCAAAAGATTTGCGACATAGTGTTGTAATACCTACCCATTTTACAGAGTGACAATTAATTAAAACACATTTCTAAGAAACACATTAGATGTGTAGCCAAAAAAGCCCCTACTATAGGTGAAAAAAATAAAAAACATTTTTTTAACAAACCAACGGCTAGATTTGGAGTTTGGCGGTAAAAGGGCTGTTAACGCTCCGCGGGTTTTTTTCTGGCCGCACCATAAATTTAACTCTGGTATCGAGAGTTCAAACAAATGCTGCGTTAGGCTCCAAAAAAGGAGCGTAGAGCATTTTTACCGCAAATGCAACTCTCGATACCAGAGTTGCTTACGGACGCGGCCGGCCTCAAAAACGTGCTCGTGCACGATTCTCCCATAGGAAACAATGGGGCTGTTTGAGCTGAAAAAAAACCTAACACCTGCAAAAAAGCAGCGTTCAGCTCCTAACGCAGCCCCATTGTTTCCTATGGGGAAACACTTCCTACGTCTGCACCTAACACTCTAACATGTACCCCGAGTCTAAACACCCCTAGCCTTACACTTATTAACCCCTAATCTGCCGCCCCCGCTATCGCTGACCCCTGCATTACACTTTTAACCCCTAATCTGCCGCTCCGTAAACCGCCGCCACCTACGTTATCCCTATGTACCCCTAATCTGCTGCCCTAACATCGCCGACCCCTATGTTATATTTATTAACCCCTAATCTGCCCCCCACAACGTCGCCGACACCTACCTACACTTATTAACCCCTAATCTGCCGACCGGACCTGAGCGCTACTATAATAAAGTTATTAACCCCTAATCCGCCTCACTAACCCTATCATAAATAGTATTAACCCCTAATCTGCCCTCCCTAACATCGCCGACACCTAACTTCAATTATTAACCCCTAATCTGCCGACCGGAGCTCACCGCTATTCTAATAAATGTATTAACCCCTAAAGCTAAGTCTAACCCTAACACTAACACCCCCCTAAGTTAAATATAATTTTTATCTAACGAAATAAATTAACTCTTATTAAATAAATGATTCCTATTTAAAGCTAAATACTTACCTGTAAAATAAATCCTAATATAGCTACAATATAAATTACATTTATATTATAGCTATTTTAGGATTAATATTTATTTTACAGGTAACTTTGTATTTATTTTAACCAGGTACAATAGCTATTAAATAGTTAAGAACTATTTAATAGTTACCTAGTTAAAATAATTACAAATTTACCTGTAAAATAAATCCTAACCTAAGATATAATTAAACCTAACACTACCCTATCAATAAAATAATTAAATAAACTACCTACAATTACCTACAATTAACCTAACACTACACTATCAATAAATTAATTAAACACAATTCCTACAAATAAATACAATTAAATAAACTATCTAAAGTACAAAAAATAAAAAAGAACTAAGTTACAGAAAATAAAAAAATATTTACAAACATAAGAAAAATATTACAACAATTTTAAACTAATTACACCTACTCTAAGCCCCCTAATAAAATAACAAAGCCCCCCAAAATAAAGAATTCCCTACACTATTCTAAATTTAAAAAGTTACAAGCTCTTTTACCTTACCAGCCCTGAACAGGGCCCTTTGCGGGGCATGCCCCAAGAAGTTCAGCTCTTTTGCCTGTAAAAGAAAACATACAATACCCCCCCCCCCCAACATTACAACCCACCACCCACATACCCCTAATCTAACCCAAACCCCCCTTAAATAAACCTAACACTAAGCCCCTGATGATCTTCCTACCTTGTCTTCACCATGCCAGGTTCACCGATCCGTCCTGGCTCCAAGATCTTCATCCAACCCAAGCGGGGGCTAGACATCCACTGAAGAAGTCCAGAAGAGGGTCCAAAGTCTTCCTCCTATCCGGCAAGAAGAGGACATCCGGACCGGCAAACATCTTCTCCAAGCGGCATCTTCTATGTTCTTCCATCCGATGACGACCGGCTCCATCTTGAAGACCTCCAGCGCGGATCCATCCTCTTCTTCCGACGACTAGACGACGAATGACGGTTCCTTTAAGGGACGTCATCCAAGATGGCGTCCCTCGAATTCCGATTGGCTGATAGGATTCTATCAGCCAATCGGAATTAAGGTAGGAATTTTCTGATTGGCTGATGGAATCAGCCAATCAGAATCAAGTTCAATCCGATTGGCTGATCCAATCAGCCAATCAGATTGAGCTCGCATTGTATTGGCTGATCGGAACAGCCAATAGAATGCGAGCTCAATCTGATTGGCTGATTGGATCAGCCAATCGGATTGAACTTGATTCTGATTGGCTGATTCCATCAGCCAATCAGAAAATTCCTACCTTAATTCCGATTGGCTGATAGAATCCTATCAGCCAATCGGAATTCGAGGGACGCCATCTTGGATGACGTCCCTTAAAGGAACCGTCATTCGTCGTCTAGTCGTCGGAAGAAGAGGATGGATCCGCGCTGGAGGTCTTCAAGATGGAGCCGGTCGTCATCGGATGGAAGAACATAGAAGATGCCGCTTGGAGAAGATGTTTGCCGGTCCGGATGTCCTCTTCTTGCCGGATAGGAGGAAGACTTTGGACCCTCTTCTGGACTTCTTCAGTGGATGTCTAGCCCCCGCTTGGGTTGGATGAAGATCTTGGAGCCAGGACGGATCGGTGAACCTGGCATGGTGAAGACAAGGTAGGAAGATCATCAGGGGCTTAGTGTTAGGTTTATTTAAGGGGGGTTTGGGTTAGATTAGGGGTATGTGGGTGGTGGGTTGTAATGTTGGGGGGGGGTATTGTATGTTTTCTTTTACAGGCAAAAGAGCTGAACTTCTTGGGGCATGCCCCGCAAAGGGCCCTGTTCAGGGCTGGTAAGGTAAAAGAGCTTGTAACTTTTTAAATTTAGAATAGGGTAGGGAATTTTTTATTTTGGGGGGCTTTGTTATTTTATTAGGGGGCTTAGAGTAGGTGTAATTAGTTTAAAATTGTTGTAATATTTTTCTTATGTTTGTAAATATTTTTTTATTTTCTGTAACTTAGTTCTTTTTTATTTTTTGTACTTTAGATAGTTTATTTAATTGTATTTATTTGTAGCAATTGTGTTTAATTAATTTATTGATAGTGTAGTGTTAGGTTAATTGTAGGTAATTGTAGGTAGTTTATTTAATTATTTTATTGATAGGGTAGTGTTAGGTTTAATTATATCTTAGGTTAGGATTTATTTTACAGGTAAATTTGTAATTATTTTAACTAGGTAACTATTAAATAGTTCTTAACTATTTAATAACTATTGTACCTGGTTAAAATAAATACAAAGTTACCTGTAAAATAAATATTAATCCTAAAATAGCTATAATATAAATGTAATTTATATTGTAGCTATATTAGGATTTATTTTACAGGTAAGTATTTAGCTTTAAATAGGAATCATTTATTTAATAAGAGTTAATTTATTTCGTTAGATAAAAATTATATTTAACTTAGGGGGGTGTTAGTGTTAGGGTTAGACTTAGCTTTAGGGGTTAATACATTTATTAGAATAGCGGTGAGCTCCGGTCGGCAGATTAGGGGTTAATAATTGAAGGTAGGTGTCGGCGATGTTAGGGAGGGCAGATTAGGGGTTAATACTATTTATGATAGGGTTAGTGAGGCGGATTAGGGG